>NW_028197132.1:0-27500 GCF_037176805.1 Vigna unguiculata | reverse complement strand
ACTTTGCTTATTTCTTTTTTTGAGGATCGGCGAATCAAATGATATTTCTGTTCCAATTTTTGTCTCTTCTTTTCCCTCTGAATAACACTTTTCCTTGCCATAATGGTTAATTTGCTATTAGCATCAATGATAGAAGTCGGATCCTAGATGTATAAGTGGCTTCTCTTCCCTATAGAAGGAAATGAGATTCTTGCCAGATATATATAATAAAGAATTCAATTAACCGAATTTGCCCGATGTAGAGGCAATTAAGAAGGCTGCATAAGTAAATATATAACCTACGGAAAAGTGGGCTAGTCCAACCAATCTTGCTTGCACAATGGAAAGAGCCACTGGTTTATCTCTCCATCGAATCAAATTAGCCAAAGGTGTACGTTCATGAGCCCATGCCAAAGTTTCAATCAATTCCTGCCAATATCCGCGCCAAGAAATTAAGAACATAAATCCAGTAGCCCAAACAAGATGTCCAAACAAGAACATCCATGCCCAGACTGATAAACTATTCATACCAAAAGGGTTATATCCATTGATAAGTTGTGAAGAGTTCAACCATAGATAATCTCTTAACCATCCCATCAAATAGGTAGAAGATTCATTAAACTGTGAAATATTACCCTGCCATAGTGTAATGTGTTTCCAATGCCAATAAAAAGTAACCCATCCAATGGTATTTAACATCCAGAAAACTGCCAAATAAAATGCGTCCCAAGCGGAAATATCACAAGTTCCGCCTCGTCCCGGGCCATCACAAGGAAAACTATAACCAAAATCTTTTTTATCAGGCATTAACTTAGAACCACGCGCATCCAAAGCACCTTTTACTAAAATCAAAGTAGTTGTATGTAAACCAAGAGCAATAGCATGATGAACCAAGAAGTCTCCAGGCCCTATTGTTAAGAATAGAGAATTACTATTCTCATTTACAGCGTTTAACCAACCAGGCAACCATATGCTTCGTCCCGCATTGAACGCCGGACTGTTCGTTGAAGATAAAAGTATATCGAACCCATAGGAAGTTTTACCATGAGCAGATTGTATCCATTGGGCAAATATAGGTTCAATCAAAATTTGTTTCTCCGGAGTACCAAAAGCAAGCATGACATCGTTATGGACATAAAGTCCCAGAGTATGGAACCCCAGAAAGAGGCTAGCCCAACTTAAGTGGGATATGATAGCTTCTTTATGGTCTAACATTCTTGCCAAGACATTATCTTGATTCTGCTCTGGATTATAATCTCTAATAAAAAAGATAGCTCCATGAGCAAAAGCCCCTGTCATAATGAAGCCTGCTATATATTGATGATGAGTATATAAGGCAGCTTGAGTAGTAAAGTCTTGCGCTATAAACGCATAAGCAGGTAAAGAGTACATGTGTTGTGCTACCAAGGAAGTAATAACCCCTAAAGAGGCTAGAGCAAGACCTAATTGAAAATGAATTGAATTATTGATTGTATCATAAAGACCCTTATGCCCACGCCCCAATCTACCCCCCGGAGGAGTATGTGCTTCTAAAAGATCTTTAATACTGTGACCAATCCCGAAATTAGTTCTATACATATGGCCAGCAACTAGAAAAATAAACGCAATAGCCAAATGATGGTGTGCAATATCAGTTAACCATAAACTTTGAGTTTGCGGATGAAATCCTCCGAGAAGTGTTAGAATAGCAGTTCCTGCTCCTTGAGGGGTACCAAATATATGATTATTGGAATCTGGGTTTTGAGCATAAAGATTCCACTGACCTGTAAAAAATGGACCTAATCCCTCGGGGTGCGGCAAGATATCTAATAAATTGTTCCATCGAACGGATTCCCCCCTGGACCCCGGAATAGCAACATGAACTAAATGCCCTGTCCAAGCCAAGGAACTTACTCCGAATAGTCCTGACAAATGATGATTGAGGCGGGATTCGGCATTTTTAAACCACGAAACACTCGGTTTCCATTTTGGTTGTAGGTGTAACCAACCTGCTATTAAAGATATAATAGAAAGTATTAATAGAAAAATAGCTCCAGTATAAAGATCCCCATTAGTACGTAAACCGATTGTATACCACCACTGATAAACACCAGAATAGGCTATATTAACAGGACCTAGAGCACCCCCTCGAGTAAAAGCTTCTACAGCTGGTTGACCAAAATGAGGATCCCAAATTGCATGAGCAATAGGTCTTACATGTAAAGGATCCTGTACCCATGTCTCAAAATTACCTTGCCAAGCTACATGAAAGAGATTCCCGGAAGTCCACAGAAAAATGATTGCTAATTGCCCGAAATGAGAAGCAAAAATATTCTGATAAAGACGTTCCTCAGTAATATCATCATGACTTTCGAAGTCATGTGCGGTAGCAATACCAAACCAAATACGACGAGTAGTGGGGTCTTGAGCTAAGCCTTGACTAAAGCTTGGAAATCTTAATGCCATAATGATTTTCAAATCCTCCTAGCTATTATCCTACTGCAATAATTCTTGCTAAGAAGAATGCCCATGTTGTGGCAATTCCACCTAGAAGGTAATGTGTTACTCCTACAGCACGTCCTTGTACAATGCTCAAGGCTCTGGGCTGAGTAGCAGGAGCAACTTTTAATTTATTATGAGCCCAAACAATGGATTCAATAAGTTCTTGCCAATAACCACGCCCGCTGAATAGAAACATTAAACTAAAAGCCCATACAAAATGTGCACCCAAGAAAAAAAGACCATATGCAGATAATGAAGAACCATAAGACTGAATTACCTGGGATGCCTGCGCCCATAAGAAATCACGAAGCCACCCATTAATGGTAATGGAACTCTGCGCAAAATTTCCTCCTGTGATATGAGTTACTATCCCTTGATCACTTATACTACCCCAAACATCTGACTGCATTTTCCAACTGAAATGGAATATAACTACGGAAATTGAATTGTACATCCAAAATAGTCCTAAGAAGACATGATCCCAAGCGGATACTTGGCATGTCCCCCCTCTTCCAGGTCCATCACAAGGGAAACGAAAACCTAGATTTGCTTTATCCGGTATCAATCGTGAACTACGAGCAAATAGAACACCCTTTAAGAGTATCAATACTGTTACATGAATTGTAAATGCATGAATATGATGGACCAAAAAATCCGCAGTTCCTAAAGGAATAGGTAACAAAGCAACTTTACCGCCCACTGCTACTAAATTTTCACCTCCCCAAGTCAAACTGGTACTTGTTGCTGCACCTGGGGCTGTTGTGCCAGGTGCTAAAGCGTGGGTATTTTGTATCCATTGAGCAAAGATCGGCTGTAATTGTATAGCAGTATCTGAAAACATATCTTGAGGGCGCCCTAATGCGCTCATGGTATCATTATGAATATACAAACCAAAACTGTGAAAACCTAAAAAGATACATACCCAGTTAAGATGTGATATGATTGAATCACGATGTCTAAGGACACGATCTAATAGATCGTTGTATCGAATAGTCGGATCATAATCTCTTACCATAAAAATCGCTGCATGCGCAGCAGCACCGACTATGAGAAATCCACCAATCCACATGTGATGTGTAAACAATGACAGTTGTGTACCATAGTCAGTAGCTAGGTATGGATAAGGAGGCATAGAATACATATGGTGAGCTACAACAATGGTCAAAGAGCCTAACATAGCTAGATTAATAGATAATTGAGCATGCCATGACGTTGTTAGAATCTCATATATACCTTTATGACCCTGGCCTGTAAATGGACCTTTATGTGCCTCTAAAATGTCTTTTATATTGTGACCAATACCCCAGTTGGTCCTATACATGTGACCCGCTATCAAGAAAAGAATTGCAATAGCTAAATGATGGTGTATAATATCGGTCAGCCATAAACCTCCAGTTACTGGATCTAATCCTCCACGAAAAGTAAGAAATTCTCCGTATTTTGACCAATTCAAGGTAAAAAATGGGGTTGCTCCCTCGGAAAAACTCGGATAAAGTTGAGCCAAAAGATCCCGATTTAGGATAAATTCATGAGGAAGTGGTATCTCTTTGGGATCTACTGCAGCATTTAGAAATTGGTTAATCGGTAAAGATACATGTATTTGATGTCCTGCCCAAGAAAGAGACCCCAACCCTAGGAGCCCTGTCAAATGGTGATTCAACATAGATTCTACATCTTGGAACCAAGCCAATTTTGGAGCAGCTTTGTGATAATGAAACCAACCAGCAAAAAGCATTAAGGCTGCAAAGACCAATGCACCAATTGCAGTACAATAGAGTTGTAATTCATTAGTTATTCCAGATGCTCTCCAAATCTGAAAAAAACCAGAGGTTATTTGTATTCCTCGGAACCCCCCCCCTACATCACCATTCAATATTTCTTGACCCACTATTGGCCAAACCACCTGAGCACTAGGCCTAATGTGAGTAGGATCACTTAACCATGCCTCATAATTGGAAAAACGAGCACCATGAAAATACATGCCACTCAGCCAAAGAAAGATGATAGAGAGTTGGCCAAAATGCGCACTAAAAACTTTTCGGGAAATCTCCTCTAAATCATTAGTATGGCTATCAAAATCATGAGCGTCAGCATGTAGGTTCCAGATCCAAGTAGTAGTATCTGGTCCCTTAGCTATTGTTCTTGAGAAATGACCAGGTTTTGCCCATTCCTCAAAAGAAGTTTTTATAGGATCCCTATCTACCAAAATTTTAACTTCTGGTTCCGGTGAACGAATAATCATTGAGTCCTCCTCTTTCCAGACAACACATACAAAGAGACCTGCCAACATAAAACAGAATTAGTGAACTTATTAGAGATGTTTCTATTGAGTTTTGTTCTCTCCTATCTCTCATGTATTGGATATCTTAGTAAATTTCATTTCTTTAGTTTTTCACTAGAACAATTATGATCTCGAAGTCAATTCGGGGCAAGTGTTCGAATCTATTATGACATAAGAGTGAGGCGCTCAACGGACCTATTTTAATCTTCTAAGACCTTTTTGGGAACTCTGAATGGAAGTTCAATAATTTTTCGTGCAGCCTAATCAAATGTATTCAGATTTTATTCTAATTCTATTCCTTAGATTTTATTTTTTTTTTTAGATAAAGTATAAGTATGTACTCTATTTCAAATTGAGCAGGCATTAGCATTCATTATTAGGCAATATACCTATATTTTATTTCTTTTTTTGAAGGTCTCTTTTCTTAATTTGATTGAATATTAGTTTAAATAACAGAAAAAAGGAGAAAATTATCTACTGTATCCACATCTCGTTTATTTCTATGAAATACTAGACAAAATCGAACAAAATTAGAAGGGATATATTTAAATTATGTGATTGGTCGTTCCTATAGAAATGATTTTTGAATTTGATAGGGACAAGAAACAAGAATTTATAACAATATATATTTATCTATCTATATCTTTATATAGATAGATAAATATATAAGAAAAAAAAGAAACAGAGTGTTCTTATTCAAAACGCCCTGTGATCTTCAACCAATTCTGTGCTGCAATATAATTACCGGGGGTGAGAGCTATAGCTTGTTTCCAATATTCAGCGGCTTGATTAAACCAAGACTCCGCAACTTCTGAGTCTCCCTGCCGAATGGCCTGTTCTCCTCGGTCGAAATAGGTGAGTCAATTCCTTTCCTTAGAACCGTACTTGAGAATTTCCTGACTCATACGGCTCAGTAGTCAATTCTTTTTTTGTTCTATTATCTTGAAGTTAACTAAAAGAAAAAAAGAAATTATTAATATGAGTTTCAAACTTTCATTTTTACTAATAAATAAAGAATTTCAAAGAATTTCATCTTTTTTTTTAGTTTTATCTTTTCTCCTACCTTCAGAAAAGGGAATCAAGCATTGGCATTAACGCCCTAATTCTAATTTTCTGAAAGGTAACTATCTCGATTTTATATATCATATACAAAAATATATGATAGATTCATTTCTATAGAATCTTGGTAAAAGTTTTTTCTTTCTTATCTTATAAGTTCTTATAAGTAAAGAGAAAATACTTTCTATCTTTGGGATTTGATACTACACCGCTGCTCAAAATACCAGGGGATCCTTTTTATTACATAAGTGGATTCCTGACTTCTTTATTTATCATGAGATAAGGAAGCAGTTTTTATTATATCGATTGAAAACCGTGTTAATTGATCCTTACGATGCTTCCTTTATCAATTAGATCTTTTATCCATAGAAAAAGAGGGTATCTAGACATATCGATTTCTTCATATTTTTACTTCTATGAAGTTTCTTTGCTACAGCTGATAAAAATCGTTGTTTTGAACGATATATATATGTAGAAAGCCTTTCTTATTTATAATTATTTATATTTCTATATTTCTTATATTAAAATTTGTGGATTTGCTTGTTCTTTTCTTTTTTCTTTCTATAGTGGAGATAGTCGCACGTAATGACAGATCACGGCCATATTATTAAAAGCTTGGGGTAAAAATGGGTTTCGTTCGAGCGCCCGAAAATAATATTCCAAAGCTTTAGTATGTTCTCCGTTACTTGTGTGAATAAGGCCTATGTTATAAAGTATATAACTTCGATCATAGGGATCAATTTCCAGTCGCATAGCCTCATAATAATTCTGTAAAGCTTCTGCATAATTTCCTTCAGATTGAGCTGACATCCGTTACGGTCGTCATTCGGTTCAAAGAATCTCCGCTCCAGAACTGTACGTGAGATTTTCATCTCATACGGCTCCCCCCTTATGTGTGTAATGAGAAAAATCCATCAAATCAAAAAATATTCCAGTATTCTCATTCTCAACTGAACAGAGCTAGTGTTTTTACAATAAATCTCTAGCCAACCTTCCTGTCAAAAATTATTTCTTAACATTAAGTATGTAGGTACTTGATAAAAAAAAATAAGAACTTCAACAATTTCTTTGTCCTCTACGCTGCTTAATTTCCTGGAATTAGTCACCTCAATAATCTTCGATGGTTCTATGGGTATCCAAAATATGAACGAGATGGATATTTATTGTCCCAACCATTCCTGTTAGTCCCAATCTCGATAAGCCATGGATATAGATAGATACAAAGTTTTCGTGTCCTTGATTCCCAAGCGTAGTGCTTCTTTCCCAATGTTGCCTATCAGTACTAGTAATTTGGGGTTGACCTAACCCCATAAGTATAGGTATAACCTTTCGCTTAATACTAGAAACCTAAAATTCAAGCATATAAGGCTTCATTAATCGAGGATACACGACAGAAGGAATTAATCCTTTTATTTACAAATTTCACCTTCAACACGCGTGGGGTTTTTCCATTCCATTTTTTTTTGACCGAAATCGGTCAAAAAAAATGGAATCAAATCACACCATCTCTGTAATAAGTGAATGCCCTTTTTTCTCCTGAAGTTGTCGGAATTATTCGTAATAAGATATTGGCTACAATTGAAAAGGTCTTATCTATAAAATTTTCATTTATCCGAGATCTAGGCATAGGTAGAAATCCATTCTATAATTTAATTAATCATGGTGTGAGAAATCAATCCCACAAATAAAGGAATTGTATAATTATAATACAGTGCGAAATAACGTAAAAATGAACTCATCAATCAAATTTGTTTATCCTAAGACCTTGTAGGAGGTTTTTTTTTAATTTTACTTTGTATTTTTATAGTTTGAATAGGTTTTATGCATTTATGAAAAATAGGATTGATTCACTATTCAACATTCAACCGGTTTCTGGGCATCATTATATAGGAGAGATGGCCGAGTGGTTCAAGGCGTAGCATTGGAACTGCTATGTAGGCTTTTTGTTTACCGGGGGTTCGAATCCCTCTCTTTCCGAATCTTTACCAAATTCATCAATATTACTCATCCCAATGCATACCATTATTTCATATTTCAAATTTGTTTGTTGATATGGACAACTTTATATTCCTCATTTTTCGGTAATACAAAAAATAGTGGATAACGGGTGGGCAAGGAATAAAAATTTTCGCATATCCATGTCTATGATATATGAATAGCAGAAAATCCTTGTAAAAAAAACTCTTGTTATTTTAGTTAAGTTTAAGTTTGACGAGAATAATATTCTACAACCAGTAATTCATTTATTTTCAAACCAACCCATTTATTATCTATTATTTGATTAATTAAACCTTTATATTGGAAAGGGTGAACAGTCAAATGATTTGGCAATTTCTCATGGGGGGCTGAATCAAAATAATTTTGAATAAGAGTTTTAGATTTTTGTTCATCCTTTGCTGTAATAATATCTTGAGGTTTACAACGATAACTTGGTATATCCACTATACGACCATTAACTAAAACATGTCTATGGTTTATAAATTGGCGGGCTTGAGGAATAGTCGCAGCCATACCCAATCGAAAAAGTATGTTATCCAAGCGCATTTCAAGTAGTTGTAATAAAACCTGACCAGTTGATCCTTTAGCTTTTCCGGAGATACGAACGTATTTAAGCAATTGTCGTTCTGTAAGACCATAATGAAAACGCAATTTTTGTTTTTCTTCTAAACGAATACGATATTGAGATTTTTTACTGAAGCGCAATTGATTTCGAAATTCGTTTTTGACTGTTGGCCTTTTACTAGTAAGTCCTGGTAAATATCCTAGACGACGTATTTTTTTGAAACGAGGTCCTCTGTAACGTGACATAAAAACTCCTTTTTTAAAATGAAAAATCTTATAAATCGAAATGAAAACTAAACGAAATGAAAAATATTATAGAATTCTAAATGAAGCGAAATCTACTAAAGTTTTATAGTACAAAGAAGAATTAGATGAATTTTATCAATATCCGAATTTATTGTATATAAAAGAATACAAAAAAGTAGGTTAATTTCTTGATTTCTTCCGCAGAGATCGAACTCTCCCAATTTTTTATTTCTAAAAAAGATATTATCAATTATGTAAAAAACAAATAGAGAAAAGCCGGTTATCGGATTCGAACCGATGACCATCGCATTACAAATGCGATGCTCTAACCTCTGAGCTAAACCGGCTAATGTAAACGAAATATACATATGCAGAAGAATTGAATGGGATCTTAGTTATCAATTTTTAGTTATTTATAACAAAATTCAAATTAATACAAACATCAAAAATAGAGAAAGAAAATATAGAAAATCAAACCCAATTTTTATTATTTCTATTATTTATTTTATCTGATAACATAAAGTGCAAGATAATAATTAATATTATATTAATATAATTTATTTAATATAATTTATTTCGATCTACTATTCTAGATATATATTATTAAATTGATTTCTTTCAAAAAGATTATTTATTAGTACTTAAAGTAAATTTGAATAAATATAAATTTTAGTAAATATTTATTAAGGAATTCCATATTTCTAAGTAAATGTCTAATTCTATATTATATTCAATTAAAAGAATGGTTTTTTTTAGCCACTAGATTCGTTTTAGTTATATAAATTGTATATGAATAAATGGATTGTTTATTTTCTTTTTTTTTTTAAGCAAAAACAAAAAAAAAAAAAGAATCGACCATTCGAGTATTCTAAATTGTATGAAAAAAGAAGATAAGTAGGTACATAGAAGATAAGTAGATATGTGGTCTATATCTGTGTATATTGAATTGTTAATATATAGATATTAGAATTAGTTCTGATTCAAACAAATAAAGGTATCCAATATAGATGAAATAAAATCTATAAAATTGGAGAAAGGGGTTTTTAATATTTAATAAAATAATATGTATTTAATGAATTCAAAAGTTCCCGCATAATTCTCATAATAGAAATGAAAAAAAAAGCATTCTATTATAATCAGATTCAAATAAAAAAAAAGATGGGGATATGGCGAAATTGGTAGACGCTACGGACTTAATTGGATTGAGTTTTGGTATGGAAACTTACCAAGTAATAATTTTCAAATTCAGAGAAACCCTGGAATTCACAATGGGCAATCCTGAGCCAAATCCTGTTTTCTGAAAACAAATAAAAATTCAGAAAGTGATAATAAAAAAGGGATAGGTGCAGAGACTCTATGGAAGCTGTTCTAACAAACGAAATTGACGACTTTTTTTATTGCATTAGTAAAAGAATCCTTTCACCAAAATTACAGGAATGGATCAAAGATAAACATTTAGAAACATATATATATACTGAAATACTCTTTCAATTTGTTACTTTTTATTTTATTATTGAAGATCTATTTGTGATAAAAATATTCACAAATGAAAAATGTGAATCAAATCAATTCGAAGTTGAAGAAAAGATGGAATATTTATTGATGAAATTATTCACTTCATCATAATCGGCTAAAACCCTTGAAGAACTGATAAATCAGATGAGAATAAAGATAGAGTCCTATTCTACATGTCAATACCGACAACAATGAAATTGAAAGTAAGAGGAAAATCCGTCGACTTAAGAAATCATGAGGGTTCAAGTCCCTCTATCCCCAAAAATACTTTTTCATTTTCTAATTTTTTTCCTATATCCTCTCTATCTTGAAGTCCTTATTTATGTGTTTTATTCGATTTATTATTTCCCAACGAAATTGGAATTTTTATTTTCATCAATTTCCTATCTATCATAATTTTCTTATCTATCATAATGACAAGGGACGAGTTTTGGAATAGATATAAATATATATGTGAAACACATAGAATTTTTTTTAATCAGAAATGTATAAATTAATATCTTATTTTTTAGCAAGGAATTTTCATATGCGTAATTAACGATTAACAATAAAAAATAATTATTACTGCGGAAACTCACTTACAAACTTTTTTTTTACTTAGTTGATATAGATTCATTAACATAGATTTTAAAAATCTTTTAAAATCAAAGTATTAAGCTTCAAGAATGGTCGGGATAGCTCAGTTGGTAGAGCAGAGGACTGAAAATCCTCGTGTCACCAGTTCAAATCTGGTTCCTGACACAAGATTCATTTGTATGAGTATCTATCCCCCATATTCATTTTAATGAATATGGGGGATAGATACTCATACAAATTTGTGTTCTTCTAGATTCTGATACATAACATATTTCTTTGATCTATTTAGGTATCTGTAGATATACTTTTCCTAGATGATTAAAGAATAGATGCAATTTTTTATTAGGTATATTCGCTTATCTATAGTATCTATATATATATAGATATAGATATATAGATAATGAATTCTTTATCTATTTTTTTCCTTTTTTTTCTGCGATACAAAAAAAGGTTTCTATTTCCATAATATTCGAGTGGTTTAATTAGTTGGTTAAAAGACCTAAAAGTCGAAGTTCTGGGGTGGAGTGAGAATATTAAGAATTCATCTGAGAAGGATTACCAAAATAGAATCGAGCCCTTTTCTTTGTGTTTTTTTTTTCGTGGCCGTATAATTGATGGTGATGTGCACGTTATATAGTTTATTATAAAGATAAAGAATTAGTTTATTATAAAGATAAAGAATTTTTGCAGTTCATCCTATTTCTTTTATTGGCTTGGCTGATAAGAACTCAGTATTGTTTTTGTTTTAGAATCTTAAGAAACTCCTATCCATCCTATTTTAAACCCTATAATTATTCATTCTATTATTTCTGAATTTTGTGATTTCTCACATAATAATATCTGAATGCAACTTCCATTACTCTGCCTGATTTAATGTCAATCAATTATTTTGTCTGATCTATAACAGAATGTACTTATATTCTTTGACTGGGGTTGCAGAAGTTTGGATTAGTTTATTATTTTTATCATTTAGTGAGCATCTTGTATTTCATAAAAATTTGGAGCAATATAATCTTTACGCAAAGGCCATCCTATCCAATTTTCGGGCATTAAAATACGTCTTAGACGCGGATGACTATCATAAGAGATTCCCAACATATCATAAGATTCCTTTTCTTGAAAATCCGCACTTTTCCAAACCCAAAAAATCGAAGGAATTCTGGGATTTTTTCTTGATACAAATATTTTTATGCATACCTCTTCGGGTTGATTTATACCATACTCTATTCTTGTAAAATGATATACACTAGCTAAGAGTCCTCCGGGTGCTACATCATAGGCACATTGAGAACGTAGATAATTGTAACCATATACATATAAAATGACAGCAATGGAATGCCAATCCTCGGGCTTTATTTGTAAAGTCTCTATTCCTAGGTAATCGAAACCCAAGGATCTATGAATTAGTCCATGTTTGACTAGCCAAGAAGACAAACGACCTTGCATTTTTTGCTTCTCCTAAATTTTTTTTATGAGTTTGGTATTAGTATTTTCTATTACGATGAAATTTTTAAAATACGATGAAATTTTTAAAAAAGGAATTGCTTTTTATTATTGTACTTTAAAAAAATGTGTCAGACGATATCTCTGAAGTAGATGGCGGTTGATAGAAAAATTCTTGACCATAATTGTCAGTATAAGTACTGTATCCAACATGAAACTTATGGTTGGTAGTAAAACATCTATTCTCTCGTTGAAAACTCATTGGATCTTCATATATTTCTCGAGATATTTTCTTACGAAGTTTTGTTATAGCATCTATAATGGCCTCCGGTTTAGGTGGACAGCCCGGCAAATATACATCTACAGGAATTAGCTTATCTACGCCTCGAACAGTACTATAAGAATCGGTACTAAACATCCCCCCCGTAATTGTACAGGCTCCCATAGCAATAACATATTTAGGTTCGGGCATTTGTTCATATAATCGAACTAAAGAAGGGGCCATTTTCATAGTTACAGTGCCCGCTGTTAAAATTAGGTCCGCCTGCCTAGGACTCGATCGTGGTACTAGTCCATAACGATCAAAATCGAATCGTGATCCTATTAATGAAGCAAATTCAATGAAGCAACAACTCGTACCATAAAGAAGCGGCCATAAACTGGATAATCTTGACCAATTTGAAAAATCATTTAATGTCGTTGAAATAACTGAATTTTGGGTTGTTTGATCAAGTAAGGGAAACTCAATGGAATTCATAATTGTCTCAATATTTTTTTTTCTAATTGTCTAAATAGTCAAGAATTAAGACCATTCTAATGCCCCCTTTCGCCATGCATAAACTGAACCAACAATTAGGATAAGCACGAATAAGAAAGCTTCTAAAAATACGGATACCCCTAATACATCGAAACTCATTGCCCATGGATAAAGAAAAACCGTTTCAACATCAAAAACAACAAAAATGAGAGCAAACATATAATAACGGATTCGAAATTGTAACCAAGCATCGCCTATTGGTTCTATTCCGGATTCATAACTAGAAAGTTTTTCCGGTCCCTTGCTAATGGGGGCTAAAATTCCAGAAATTAGAAATGCCAAAATAGGAATCAAACTTGATATTATTAGAAATGCCCAAAAAATATCATATTCGTAAAGAAGAAACATAAAAGTACTCCTCTGAATGTAGAAAATATACCAAATTCATTTTCATTTTTAGTCTAAAGTCTCCATTTTTTTAGACTAGCTGAATATACTAATATTAATATTATTCTATCGAATATGAATATGTTCGAATAGAAAGTTACAAATTGTTTTTTTTTTAGTAATAGTCTTAGTAATGAGATCTATTCGATCCAAAATAGTATTAATATTATTAGTATCTGTAGGAATATTAGGGCTATACGGACTCGAACCGTAGACCTTCTCGGTAAAACAGATCAAACTAATTATTATCTAAATGATTTAAATTGTTTTCAAAACCCAACATGCATTTTTTTTTGCATTGAGCTTTTTCATTAACTGATAAAAATATTAGTTAGTCCACCATCTTTTTTTTTTTTTACAGTAAAGAATAAAGAGATGATTCCCTATGCTCTTCTTTTTTATTTGTATAACAATCAAAGAGCACTACCAAAGTGTTTCAAAGAAGGATTATCTTGACGTAGGTCTGCTTCTGGCCTAGATCAACTTAAGTTAAATGGACTCTTTATCCACCTACTAAAATTAAAATAGAAGATAAGAAATGACACTTCATACACCTTAAAGTTCATAAAATAGGAAGAAAAGATAATCTTTTTTAGGTCCCTATACCCTTTATGTTTAGCATTGACGAGAAATGGGTATTCACCTTATCAATATCTCAAATCAATTATGGATTCGATTTTATGGCTAAACCCTTTGTCAGGCTAGTGTTCTCTTGTTTTGTTCCTTAAAATGGAGTAAGACACCGATTTCTTACTATAAGATAAACTTTTTTAATTACAAGATGAACTCCTCTGAAAAAAAGCATTGGCGCTCGTGTAAACGAGGTGCTCTACCTAACTGAGCTACAGCCCTTGTGTTTTTGATACATATTTTATCATAGTATGAAGATAATTGCTTGTCAAGATGAATATTACATGATCGAATCCCTTGAACGGGGGTTGGTATTGCTTATCAGTAATTTTACATTTATAATCAATTAATCTGATAGATGGGTACTCTTCTTTTTTTTTTTTTGAGGAGGAGTCCTAAATTACCTACTTAACTCAGTGGTTAGAGTATTGCTTTCATACGGCGGGAGTCATTGGTTCAAATCCAATAGTAGGTAAGGTATAGTTATAACTTATTAGATACCTTTGACTGTGGTATCTAATAAGCTTTTCTACTTACTTTTTTCTTCTGACTGTTTCTTTTTTCTTTTTATTGTTTTCGGATATTGGGACGCATCAATTTCAACTTGTTATGAAATAACATTGATAGCCTCTACTCGTGTTCTAGCTCGTCTAAGAGCTAGATTTGCCTCAATTGTTTGTCTCTTGCCTTCAGCCTTATTCAAATTAGTTTCTGCTATTTCAAGAGTTTGCTGTGCTTCTTGTGGATCAATGTCACTACCCTTTTCCGCATCATTTACTAAAACAGTTATCTCATTATTATTTATTCTAGCAAACCCCCCCATCAGAGCCATTGTTAACCATTGGTCTTTAAGACGTATTCTCAAAATACCTATATCGACAGCTGAGGCAATAGGCGCATGATTAGGTAATACTCCAATTTGTCCGCTATTAGTAGGTAAAATGATTTCCTTCACTTCTGAATCCCAAACAATTCGATTGGGGGTCAATACACAAAGATTTAAAGTCATTTCTTCAAATTGCTCTCCGTTTCTAAGTTCGTAGCCTTCGCAGTAGCTTCATCGATATTACCTACCAAATAAAAGGCTTGTTCAGGAAGACCGTCTAATTCTCCAGAAAGAATCAAATTAAACCCTCTAATTGTTTCTACTAGACCAACATATTTTCCAGCCGAACCGGTAAAAACTTCTGCTACGAAAAAAGGTTGTGATAAGAAACGCTCAATTTTTCGTGCTCTTGCTACGGTTAAGCGATCTTCTTCGGATAATTCGTCCAAGCCAAGGATAGCTATAATGTCTTGAAGTTCTTTGTAACGTTGTAAAGTTTGTTTAACTCGTTGCGCAGTCTCATAATGTTCTTCACCAACGATTCGAGGTTGGAGCATAGTTGAGGTTGAATCTAAAGGATCTACTGCTGGATAGATACCTTTGGCGGCTAATCCTCTTGATAGTACAGTAGTAGCATCTAAATGTGCAAATGTCGTAGCAGGAGCAGGGTCAGTTAAATCGTCGGCAGGTACATAAACTGCTTGAATAGAAGTTATGGACCCTTCTTTGGTAGAAGTGATTCTTTCTTGTAAAGAACCCATTTCAGTACTAAGAGTGGGTTGATAACCCACAGCAGAGGGCATTCGACCCAATAAGGCAGATACTTCAGATCCTGCTTGAACGAAGCGGAAGATATTGTCGATAAATAGAAGTACATCTTGCTCATTGACATCTCGAAAATATTCCGCCATAGTTAGGGCAGTTAAACCAACTCTCATACGAGCTCCGGGTGGTTCATTCATTTGACCATATACTAAAGCTACTTTGGATTCTGCAATATTTTGTTCATTAATTACTCCAGATTCTTTCATTTCCATATAAAGATCATTTCCCTCGCGAGTACGCTCACCTACTCCGCCAAATACAGATACACCTCCATGAGCTTTGGCAATGTTATTGATCAATTCCATAATAAGTACTGTTTTACCCACTCCAGCTCCACCGAAAAGTCCTATTTTTCCTCCACGACGATAAGGAGCTAAAAGATCTACTACTTTTATTCCTGTTTCAAAAATAGATAATTTTGTATCTAATTGTATAAAGGTAGGCGCAGATCTATGAATGGGAGATGTTGTACGAGTATCTACAGGACCTAAATTATCAATCGGCTCTCCAAGCACGTTGAAAATTCGTCCTAGAGTTGCTCCGCCTACTGGAACACTTAGGGGAGTTCCTGTGTCAATAACTTGCATTCCTCTCATTAGACCATCTGTAGCACTCATAGCTACAGCCCTAACTCGATTATTTCCTAATAATTGTTGTACTTCACAAGTCACATTAATTTGTTGACCAACAGTATCTCGACCCTTAACTACCAGAGCATTGTAAATATTAGGCATCTTCCCCGGGGGAAAGGCTACATCTAGTACCGGACCAATTATTTGGTCAATATGTCCCAGATTTTTTTTTTCAATCGAAGAAACTTCAGGACCGGAAGTAGGAGGATTTATTCGCATATCAAAAGCCAATTTTTTTTTCCGAAAAAGTTTTTAAATCAAAAAGAAATGTTCGATAAGAAAGCAAGTTGATCGGTTAATTCAAAAAGAAATAAGAAATGGGAGTTAGTACTCCATTTTTTTGGTACTATTCCATCAATCCTCTTTAACTGTTTACTTACTTATTCAAATTCAATTATTGAATTCTTAAGCTTACTGCAGTTATTTTGAAAATTTCAATTGGATAAAATCTTTCGAAAGTCTTTTCTTTTTTTCTATCATTCTAGAAAATATCATCTATATTCTGTATGGAATTCGAACCTGTACCTTAATTTAGAATTCATTTTTTTTATCATTGGCTTTCGTATTTCCTCAGTAGACAATTTTTTAGACTTACCCTCTGTTTCCCTATTTTTTGACCTCTTTTTTTATTTTCCGGGGAGAAAGCTGCCTATTTTTACATCTAGGATTTACATAGACAACATATATCACTGTCAAGATTAAGAATAAATTATTATTATTATTTAGATTAGATCTTTCGATTTCAAAATTAAAAAATAAGATCAAATTGAAAAAAAAAAAAGATTGGGTTGCGCCATACATAGAAAAGAGTATACAATAATGATGTATTTGACAAATCAAATACCATCGTTTAATTTAATAATAACATAACGAACCTTTGGGATTAATTGATAATAGTAGTTGATTTTTGTAAAAGATTTCATTAACTCCTAAGTCATATCGAGTAGACCTTATTGTTTCAAGAATTCTTAATTCAAGAGTTGTAGGGAGGGATTTATGTCACCACAAACAGAGACTAAAGCAAGTGTTGGGTTCAAAGCTGGTGTTAAAGATTATAAATTGAATTATTATACTCCTGAGTATGAAACCAAAGATACTGATATCTTGGCAGCATTTCGAGTAACTCCTCAACCTGGAGTTCCACCTGAAGAAGCAGGTGCTGCGGTAGCCGCCGAATCTTCTACTGGTACATGGACAACTGTGTGGACCGATGGGCTTACCAGTCTTGATCGTTACAAAGGACGATGCTATCACATCGAACCTGTTGCTGGGGAAGAAAATCAATATATTGCTTACGTAGCTTATCCTTTAGACCTTTTTGAAGAAGGTTCTGTTACTAACATGTTTACTTCTATTGTCGGTAATGTATTTGGGTTCAAGGCACTGCGTGCTCTACGTCTGGAGGATTTGCGAATCCCAACCGCTTATATTAAAACTTTCCAAGGTCCGCCTCACGGCATCCAAGTTGAGAGAGATAAATTGAACAAGTATGGTCGTCCCCTATTAGGATGTACTATTAAACCTAAATTGGGGTTATCCGCTAAGAATTATGGTAGAGCTGTTTATGAATGTCTTCGTGGGGGACTTGATTTTACCAAAGATGATGAAAATGTGAATTCCCAACCATTTATGCGTTGGAGAGACCGTTTCTTATTTTGTGCTGAAGCGATTTTTAAATCACAGGCTGAAACAGGTGAAATCAAAGGGCATTACTTGAATGCAACTGCGGGTACATGCGAAGAAATGATGAAAAGAGCTGTATTTGCCAGAGAATTAGGCGTTCCTATCGTAATGCATGATTATTTAACAGGGGGATTCACTGCAAATACTAGCTTGGCTCATTATTGCCGAGATAATGGTCTACTTCTTCATATACATCGTGCAATGCATGCAGTTATCGACAGACAAAAGAATCATGGTATGCACTTTCGTGTATTAGCTAAAGCATTACGTTTGTCTGGTGGAGATCATGTTCACTCCGGTACCGTAGTAGGTAAACTTGAAGGGGAAAGAGATATCACTTTAGGTTTTGTTGACTTACTGCGTGATGATTTTGTTGAAAAAGATCGAAGTCGTGGTATTTATTTCACTCAGGATTGGGTTTCTCTACCAGGTGTTCTGCCTGTTGCTTCGGGAGGTATTCACGTTTGGCATATGCCTGCTCTGACCGAAATCTTTGGAGATGATTCCGTACTTCAATTTGGCGGAGGAACTTTAGGACACCCTTGGGGAAATGCACCAGGTGCTGTAGCTAATCGAGTAGCTCTTGAAGCCTGTGTGAAGGCTCGAAATGAAGGACGTGATCTTGCTCGTGAAGGTAATGAAATTATCCGTGAGGCTAGCAAATGGAGTCCTGAATTAGCTGCTGCTTGCGAAGTATGGAAGGAGATCAAATTTGAATTCGAAGCAATGGATACTATTTGAATTCGAAGCAATGGATACTTTGGATTAATTGCAATTAAACTCGGCACAATCTTTTCCTAAAAGAAGGATTGAGCCGAATACAAAGATACTTAATTATTAAACAGATTTCTATCTTTCGTATTGGAATAGAAGCATAGTAAGTAGACGATATTTTACGAAAAAAGTGATTACAATTTATAAGGGAAACTGGCTATTGCCTTTTTCGATGTGAATTTCACATAATAGGGAAGTTGTTCCATTTCTATATGAAATTTGTATTTTCCTATTGATTTCTATATTTCTATAATTTTATACGTTTTTTTAGTTTAGAATATCATTTTAGAATAAAAAAAGATATATATATATTTAAATAATTTTTCTTATAAGTAATTCTAACATAATACTAATAATCGAATTAATAAGATTGAAAATCTTATTAATTCGATTGTATTTATTCGATTGTATTTTTTTTTCAATACTAATATTGACAACACTGTATCAAATAAATATAATCCGATCGTGAATAAATTGATCACCTTACTTACGTTAAATAGGCGTTATTACTTCATCAAATGGTAGGTTCATTGGTTTTCTTTCTGCGAGACAAACAAGAAAAACTTTGTTAATGAATAAGTAAGTGAATTGAAAGGTAAACACGAATATATATACGAAAATATTAGATCTATATATACCAATATATATATAGTCTTATATATATAATAATAATGGATAACTCTAACATAGTATTTCAAGAACATAGTATTTAAATAGGTGGTATATCTTTTTTTAGTTTTTTAGACAATTCAATTTTGTAATTTTATTTTTTTGATTGCGATTGGGTATAAATATCCACCTTATTTTTTAAATTGTAATGGGGTTGCTAACTCAATGGTAGAGTACTCGGCTTTTAAGAGCGACTCTATTTTTTACGCATTTCTATGAAGCAATGGGTTCGTCGATACTATCGGTAGAGCTTGTAAAACCACGACTGATCCAGAAAGGAATGACTGGAAAAAGTAGCATGTCGTATCAATGAAGAATTCTAAAAATATTTCATTCTTTTAGGATCCAGCTCAAATTTTTGTTTGAATTTTTGGCTCGTAACAAAAAAAATTCCGTTGGGTTTGATTAATAAAGGGATAGAACTTGGTGGTTCTAATTCTAATAGGGAAACAAAAAGCATCGAGCTTTCATTTATTTTTTATTTGGATCATTACCCCATCTAATTGTACGTTAAAAATAGGTTAGTGCTTGATGTGGGAAAAGCTTTTCTGGTGAATGGTTTATTTTTGTTATGAGTCCTAACTATATAGCTATTTTCCATTATCTTTTGGTATTTTGGGGTAGCGATAAATGTGTAAAAGAAAGAGTATATTGATAAAGATATTTTTTCCAAAATCAAAAGAGCGATTAGGTAAAAAAAAAATAAAGGATTCTTAATTAGCTCGTTATCCTAGAACAAAAATTAGGCAAAAAATCGATTAGAGAGAGTCCGTTAATGGGTTTTACTTCTCTAGGTATATATTTATACCTATAATTTTCTGTTTTGACCATATCGCACTATGTATCATTTGATAATCCAATGAATCTCTGATTCTTTGTTTGACCAAATAGACTTTTTTTTTTTTAATGGAGCAATATCAAGCATATTTAGAACTCCGTAGATCTCGATACCAGGACATCCTATACCCACTTTTTTTTCGGGAATCTATTTATGGACTAGCTTATGCTCATGAGTCCTTTTTTATAGAAAATGTCGATTATAACAATAAATTTAGTTTACTAATTGTAAAACGTTTAAGTACTCGAATGTATCAACAGACTCATTTCATTCTTTTTGTTAATGATTCTAAAAAAAATACTTTTGTGGGTTATAATTATCATTTTTTTTCTCAAATAATATTAGAAGGTTTTGGTATCGTCGTGGAGATTCTATTTTCTCTACAATTATTTAGCTCTTCCTTAAGGGGATTAGAAATCGTAAAATCTTATAAAAATTTTCAATCAATTCATTCGATCTTTCCCTTTTTCGAAGATCAACTGATATATTTAAATCATAAGTCAGATATACGAATACCCTATCCTATCCATCTGGAAATCTTGGTTCAAATCCTGCGATATTCGATAAAAGATGTCTCTTTCTTTCATTTAATAAGGTTGTTTTTTTATTACTATTATAATTGGAATAGTCTTTTTCCTCCAAAAAAATGGATTTTTACTTTTTTTTCAAAAAGGAATCGAAGAATTTTCTTGTTCCTATATAATTTATATGTATGGGAATATGAATCTATCTTTCTTTTTCTACGTAACAAATCCTCTCAGTTACAGTTAAAACATTTTCGCGTTTTTTTTGAGCGAATTTTTTTCTATGAAAAAATAAAACATCTTGTAGAAGTATCTACTAAGAATTGTTCATATACTTTCTTCTTCTTTAAGGATACTTTCATCCATTATGTTAGATATCAAGGAAAATCAATTCTGGTTTTAAAGAATACTCCTTTTTTGATAAATAAATGGAAATACTATTTTATATATTTATGGCAATGTCATTTTGATATTTGGGCTGGACTAGAAACGATCTATATAAACGAATTATCTCAGTATTCATTTCACTTTTTAGGCTATTTTTTAAGTATTCCACTAAATCTTTCAGTAGTACGAAGTCAAATGTTGCAAAATTCATTTCTTATTAAAATTGTTATAAAAAAACTTGATACAATAGTTCCCATTATTCCTCTAATGAGATCATTGGCTAAAACAAAATTTTGTAATGTAATGGGTCATCCTATTAGTAAGCCGGTTTGGGCCAATTTATCTGATTTTGATATTATTGACCGGTTTTTGCGCATATGCAGAAATTTTTCTCATTATTACAATGGATCTGCAAAAAAAAAGAGTTTCTATCAAATAAAATATATACTTCGGTTTTCTTGTATAAAAACTTTGGCTCGTAAGCATAAAAGTACTGTGCGCATTTATTTGAAAAAATTAAGTTCAGAAAAATTATTGCAAGAATTTTTTACAGAAGAAGATCTTTTTTCTTTGATTTTTCCAAGAACTTCTTTTACTTTGCGTAGGTTTTATAGAGGTCGTATTTGGTATTTGGATATTCTTTTAAGAAACGATTTCGTCAATTATTTATAATTGAAAATAGGTTATGTTATTTTTTAAATCGGTGTAAATTGATAAAACGAACTTCCTTCTTTTTATTCAATGAGGATAAAAAAATCATTTTTTTTAGTCTTCTATATCTATATATAGGATTTTGAAATGCTCATGTAGTCAGAGTCAAGATTCGGGGTTAATGAATTAAATATTATATTTCACTTTCTTAGAGTCTTTTGCTAGGCAAGTAATTAAGGTTTAGATGTATACATAGGGAAAGCCGTGTGCAATGAAAACTGCAAACACGGCTTGGGGAGGGATTTTTTCTTGTTTTATTCTATTGTTGAATTTTATTCAAGAATAAATTATCTACTTCATCCGACTAGTTCCGGGTTCAAGTCCCGGGCAACTCATTTTTGTAGATCGATGTTGTATTATATCTATATTTCTATTCTCTATTTCTATAAATAGAATGATATATAGAAAATAAACTTTTTTTATGAATCAATGAAATGGGATAAACAAGGTAAATTCGGATAAACCGAAATGAATAAGAACATACTAATGAATAAGAACATACTATGGATATTAGTATTGGTTGACACTGGTATATAAGTCATGTTATACTGTTGAATAACAAGTCCTCAAATTCTCGCATTATAGAGAATTTTTGTGCTTGGGAGTCCCTAATGATTAAATGAACCAAGATTTTACCATGACTGCAATTTTAGAGAGACGCGAGAGCGAAAGCCTATGGGGTCGCTTCTGTAATTGGATAACCAGCACCGAAAATCGTCTTTACATTGGATGGTTTGGTGTTTTGATGATTCCTACTTTATTGACTGCAACTTCTGTATTTATTATCGCTTTTATCGCTGCCCCTCCAGTAGATATTGATGGTATTCGTGAGCCTGTTTCTGGATCTCTACTTTATGGAAACAATATCATTTCTGGTGCGATTATTCCTACTTCTGCGGCTATAGGTTTGCATTTTTATCCGATCTGGGAAGCAGCTTCTGTTGATGAGTGGTTATACAACGGCGGTCCTTATGAACTAATTGTTCTACACTTCTTACTTGGTGTAGCTTGCTACATGGGTCGTGAGTGGGAACTTAGTTTTCGTCTGGGTATGCGTCCTTGGATTGCTGTTGCATATTCAGCTCCTGTTGCAGCCGCTACTGCTGTTTTCTTGATCTATCCTATTGGTCAAGGAAGCTTTTCGGATGGTATGCCTCTAGGAATTTCAGGTACTTTCAATTTTATGATTGTATTTCAGGCTGAGCATAATATTCTTATGCATCCATTTCACATGTTAGGTGTAGCTGGTGTATTCGGCGGCTCCCTATTCAGTGCTATGCATGGTTCCTTGGTAACTTCTAGTTTGATCAGGGAAACCACAGAAAATGAATCCGCTAATGAAGGTTACAGATTTGGTCAAGAGGAAGAAACTTATAATATTGTAGCTGCTCATGGTTATTTTGGCCGATTAATCTTCCAATATGCAAGTTTCAACAATTCTCGTTCTTTACATTTCTTCCTAGCTGCTTGGCCTGTAGTAGGTATTTGGTTTACCGCTTTAGGTATCAGCACTATGGCTTTCAACTTAAATGGTTTTAATTTCAACCAATCCGTAGTTGATAGTCAAGGTCGTGTAATAAATACCTGGGCTGATATTATTAACCGAGCTAACCTTGGTATGGAAGTAATGCATGAACGTAATGCTCATAATTTCCCTCTAGATCTAGCTGCGATGGAAGCTCCATCTGTTAATGGATAAAATTTTGATCTTAATTTAAAGTAGACGAGTTTTTGTTTAAAAATAAAGGAGCAATATCAACTTTGTTAATATTGCTCCTTTATATTGGATATTGGATTAGTAATCTTTTTTTTAGATTTCTATAGATTTATACATACGTTTTTGATTGATTTAATGATTCCTTATCTTTTTTTTTTTCCTTTGTTAGAAAAAAAAGGATAATGAAAAGGTAGAATTTGAGATATAGATCATTTTTACTATAAGGGCGGATGTAGCCAAGTGGATCAAGGCAGTGGATTGTGAATCCACCATGCGCGGGTTCAATTCCCGTCGTTCGCCCATATCTATATATAGATAGATATAGATATTGTTTAGGTTTTCAAGTATAAATCTGAAATAAAGAAAAATGGCTACTTCTAAAACTTATAAGTACGAATTCTTCAAAATAATAATTATTACAAAAGATATATTTTTGAGATAAAATAGATACATTTATCTATTTCACAAAAAAAGAATATATCCATATCGTGGTTTCCTCTTATAATACCTCAGGTGCTAATGAAACTATTTTAGTGAAATTTAACTGTCTCAATTCCCGGGCGATTGCGCAAAAGATTCGAGTTCCTTTTGGATTTCCTTCTTGATCAATTATAACTGCAGCATTATCATCATACTGAATTATTATACCGTTGCTACGTTTTAGTTGTTTACAAGTACGTACAATTACAGCTCTGATCACTTCAGATTTTTCTAAGTTCGTATTTGGTACTGCTTGTTTGATTACAGCAACAACAATGTCGCCAATATAAGCATATCGTCGATTACTAGCTCCTAGGATTCGAATACACATCAGTTCACGTGCTCCGCTGTTATCCGCTACATTCAAATGAGTTTGAGGTTGAATCATATCATTTTTTTATTATTTCAATCTAAAAAAGGAAGTAAAAATATTTTGTGTTCAAAAAAAAAGGAACCTATTATTGCCTTTTTTCTTTTCATTCTAAAGACCTATTTTCTTTGGTTCTCTTTTATTATCCTGAAATAATGAATTGAGTTCGTATCGGCATTTTGGATGATGCTATTGAAATAGCCTTTCTTGCTATATTTTCTGGTACTCCACCCATTTCATAAAGTATTTTCCCAGGTTTAACAACAGCTACCCAATATTCGGGAAATCCTTTTCCTGAACCCATACGTGTTTCAGTAGGTCTTACTGTAACCGGTTTGTCTGGAAAAATACGTACCCATATTTGTCCACCTCGGCGAACATTTCTTGACATTGCCCGCCGTCCCGCTTCTATTTGTCTAGATGTTATCCAAGCTGGCTCAAGTGCCTGAAGAGCATATCTTCCGAAGCAAATATTATTACCTCGATAGGATATTCCCTTCATTCTTCCTCTATGTTGTTTACGAAATCTGGTTCTTTGGGGGTTATAATTGATGGTTGTTTTTCAATTCCATCTTTATTACAGAACCGTACATGAGATTTTCACCTCATACGGCTCCTCGCGAATGAAGTAATTCAAATATCTATATCTATATGGATATAGATTCTATCTAATCGATAAAATAATAGAAATAGTCATATGTTTAGTAAATAACGAAATCTCGGTATTTTTTGAGATTTCATACAATCTTCGAAATTTTTAGATCTTGTTTTCAATATCGATTCTTAGAATTGGCAAAAATATAAAAAAATTCAATAAAAGAAAAATTCTCGCGGGCGAATATTTACTCTTTTATTCTCAAATTCAGATGTAATGAAATTCAGATGTTAATGTAGGGTACAACTCCTAAAAAATGGATTGTTTTTAGGTTTCTTCCGCCATCCCACCTAAGAAATCATTAAGATTTGTTTTCTTTAAGATTTTTTTAATAAAATCTTAAGTCTTAAGTATTTGCAGGTTTCGTCGTTCCCATCGCCTCTCGATTAATGGTTAGGTTTTAATTCGACAATGGAGCCTTTCTCATAGCTAAAAATTAATAAAATTTTTTTAGAATAGAATATTCATTTCTTTTTTCGTGAATCAATATTATCAGTTTTTCTTGATTCAGAGCTCTTAATTTATTGACATTAAAAATAAAAAAAAAATATATATATTATTCTTTTTTATTTTTAAGGATGCTTTAATACACTATCTTTTCTGAGATGACCCATAGACCTTTACATATTCGAATTCTATATCATTGATATATTTTAATCTCTTTCTTTCACCTTTTCTTTTATCTATATATTTTTATTGCTTTACAACTAAATAATCTTTTTTTTCTTTTATCTTTCACAATTTTTCAGTTGCTATATTCTTTTTTTATTAAATTTTTTTTCTTTTGACTAATTCTTTAGATCTAGATAATCCGAAGTGATGTGTTGGTTATTAGTTCTTTTTAAATGAATTGATACTATTAACCGGTTTCTTTTTTTTTTTTAATCATTCTAAAAAACTAACGAGTCACACACTAAGCATGGCAATCCTCTATAAAATGATTAATTTCTTTTTTTAGTCGATTCAATCTTATAAAATAGATAAATTTTTGAGAATCAAAATCGAGTAATTTTTTCTTTTTTGTTTTATATAAAATCAAAATAGGACATTGAATTATTGAATAGAAAGAAGGACATATTTTTCTTTATTTCGAAAATATCCAAACTTTTATCCCTAAAACTCCATAAATAGTTCGAACTGTATAACAACAATATTCAATTTTAGCTCGAATGGTTTGGAGAGGAACCCTACCTTCTCTGATCCATTCGACACGTGCAATTTCTTTTCCATCAATACGTCCTGCAATCTGTACTTGAACTCCTTTTGTACCTGCTTGTTCAGTTAATTCAATAGCTTTTTTCATTGCTTTACGAAATGAAACTCTATTCTTTAATTGTCCAGCTATAAATTCTGCAAGAATATTAGGGTGTTTATAAGCATTTGTAACTTTTACAATAGCAATGTTTAGTTTTCTATTCACACAATTCAGTTTTTTGTGCATATTCGTCTGTAATTCTTCGATTTTTTGAGGCTTACCCTCTATTAATAACTTTGGAAATCCCATATATATTATGACTTGAATCAGATCGATTCTTTTTTGAATCTTTATCTCTCCAATTCCCTCGACACCCGAGGATATTCTTCTATTTTTTTGTATAAAATTTTTTATCCAATCTCGTATTTTTTTATCTTCTTGTATATTCTCAGAATATTTTGTTGGTTGTGCAAACCAAATAGAATCATGACTTTGAGTTGTACCAAGTCTGAAACCAAGCGGATTTATTTTTTGTCCCATAATTCCCCACTACTGTACATAAAATTACATAAAATGATATTTCTTATTTGTGTATTTTTTATCTATAGATAGATCTTTATAACTCATTATAGCTCATTGACTAAGTTCGTTGAAATTTCTATTGTGACTATCATCGACTATTGTAAAATAAACAATTCAAAAAATCGAATAAAAGAAGATATTCAACTAAAGCAAATAGAAAATTCAAATAGAAATTCAAGTATCATAATGTTTTATTTATGTACAAATCACATCAATTACTATTTGTACTGTGTGTTGTAAATAAAATAGACATGAACCTTTTTTTTTGATTTGACCAAAAGACAAGGCTTCTGTATAGAGGTTCTTCTTTATCATAAGAGTCTATTTTGACAAATCAATAAAATATTGAATTGATTGAATTCTTCATTAAAAAAGAATTTTATTATTATTATGAATTATTGAATTCATTTAATGAATTCTAAAAGAAATGAGTTGAACTTCATTTTACTAAGAATTCAATTTTGTAATATTTCTTTATGCATTACTATTTAAAAATGGATGTTCAAATTAACGTTAACGACGAGATCTATTATCATTTTTCGCATGTCCTCGGAAGTTTAGAGTAGGTGAAAATTCTCCTAATTTATGGCCTACCATACGATCTGTTATATAAATAGGTAAATGTTCTTTTCCATTATGGATAGCAATGGTATGGC
>NW_028197131.1:27500-39693 GCF_037176805.1 Vigna unguiculata | reverse complement strand
TCCAAATTTTTATGAAATACAAGATGCTCACTAAATGATAAAAATAATAAACTAATCCAAACTTCTGCAACCCCAGTCAAAGAATATAAGTACATTCTGTTATAGATCAGACAAAATAATTGATTGACATTAAATCAGGCAGAGTAATGGAAGTTGCATTCAGATATTATTATGTGAGAAATCACAAAATTCAGAAATAATAGAATGAATAATTATAGGGTTTAAAATAGGATGGATAGGAGTTTCTTAAGATTCTAAAACAAAAACAATACTGAGTTCTTATCAGCCAAGCCAATAAAAGAAATAGGATGAACTGCAAAAATTCTTTATCTTTATAATAAACTAATTCTTTATCTTTATAATAAACTATATAACGTGCACATCACCATCAATTATACGGCCACGAAAAAAAAAACACAAAGAAAAGGGCTCGATTCTATTTTGGTAATCCTTCTCAGATGAATTCTTAATATTCTCACTCCACCCCAGAACTTCGACTTTTAGGTCTTTTAACCAACTAATTAAACCACTCGAATATTATGGAAATAGAAACCTTTTTTTGTATCGCAGAAAAAAAAGGAAAAAAATAGATAAAGAATTCATTATCTATATATCTATATCTATATATATATAGATACTATAGATAAGCGAATATACCTAATAAAAAATTGCATCTATTCTTTAATCATCTAGGAAAAGTATATCTACAGATACCTAAATAGATCAAAGAAATATGTTATGTATCAGAATCTAGAAGAACACAAATTTGTATGAGTATCTATCCCCCATATTCATTAAAATGAATATGGGGGATAGATACTCATACAAATGAATCTTGTGTCAGGAACCAGATTTGAACTGGTGACACGAGGATTTTCAGTCCTCTGCTCTACCAACTGAGCTATCCCGACCATTCTTGAAGCTTAATACTTTGATTTTAAAAGATTTTTAAAATCTATGTTAATGAATCTATATCAACTAAGTAAAAAAAAAGTTTGTAAGTGAGTTTCCGCAGTAATAATTATTTTTTATTGTTAATCGTTAATTACGCATATGAAAATTCCTTGCTAAAAAATAAGATATTAATTTATACATTTCTGATTAAAAAAAATTCTATGTGTTTCACATATATATTTATATCTATTCCAAAACTCGTCCCTTGTCATTATGATAGATAAGAAAATTATGATAGATAGGAAATTGATGAAAATAAAAATTCCAATTTCGTTGGGAAATAATAAATCGAATAAAACACATAAATAAGGACTTCAAGATAGAGAGGATATA
This sequence comes from Vigna unguiculata, assembly GCF_037176805.1. NCBI lineage: Eukaryota > Viridiplantae > Streptophyta > Magnoliopsida > Fabales > Fabaceae > Vigna > Vigna unguiculata. The sequence continues at coordinate 38,406 of NW_028197131.1, read as the reverse complement.
GGAAAAAAATTAGAAAATGAAAAAGTATTTTTGGGGATAGAGGGACTTGAACCCTCATGATTTCTTAAGTCGACGGATTTTCCTCTTACTTTCAATTTCATTGTTGTCGGTATTGACATGTAGAATAGGACTCTATCTTTATTCTCATCTGATTTATCAGTTCTTCAAGGGTTTTAGCCGATTATGATGAAGTGAATAATTTCATCAATAAATATTCCATCTTTTCTTCAACTTCGAATTGATTTGATTCACATTTTTCATTTGTGAATATTTTTATCACAAATAGATCTTCAATAATAAAATAAAAAGTAACAAATTGAAAGAGTATTTCAGTATATATATATGTTTCTAAATGTTTATCTTTGATCCATTCCTGTAATTTTGGTGAAAGGATTCTTTTACTAATGCAATAAAAAAAGTCGTCAATTTCGTTTGTTAGAACAGCTTCCATAGAGTCTCTGCACCTATCCCTTTTTTATTATCACTTTCTGAATTTTTATTTGTTTTCAGAAAACAGGATTTGGCTCAGGATTGCCCATTGTGAATTCCAGGGTTTCTCTGAATTTGAAAATTATTACTTGGTAAGTTTCCATACCAAAACTCAATCCAATTAAGTCCGTAGCGTCTACCAATTTCGCCATATCCCCATCTTTTTTTTTATTTGAATCTGATTATAATAGAATGCTTTTTTTTTCATTTCTATTATGAGAATTATGCGGGAACTTTTGAATTCATTAAATACATATTATTTTATTAAATATTAAAAACCCCTTTCTCCAATTTTATAGATTTTATTTCATCTATATTGGATACCTTTATTTGTTTGAATCAGAACTAATTCTAATATCTATATATTAACAATTCAATATACACAGATATAGACCACATATCTACTTATCTTCTATGTACCTACTTATCTTCTTTTTTCATACAATTTAGAATACTCGAATGGTCGATTCTTTTTTTTTTTTTGTTTTTGCTTAAAAAAAAAAAGAAAATAAACAATCCATTTATTCATATACAATTTATATAACTAAAACGAATCTAGTGGCTAAAAAAAACCATTCTTTTAATTGAATATAATATAGAATTAGACATTTACTTAGAAATATGGAATTCCTTAATAAATATTTACTAAAATTTATATTTATTCAAATTTACTTTAAGTACTAATAAATAATCTTTTTGAAAGAAATCAATTTAATAATATATATCTAGAATAGTAGATCGAAATAAATTATATTAAATAAATTATATTAATATAATATTAATTATTATCTTGCACTTTATGTTATCAGATAAAATAAATAATAGAAATAATAAAAATTGGGTTTGATTTTCTATATTTTCTTTCTCTATTTTTGATGTTTGTATTAATTTGAATTTTGTTATAAATAACTAAAAATTGATAACTAAGATCCCATTCAATTCTTCTGCATATGTATATTTCGTTTACATTAGCCGGTTTAGCTCAGAGGTTAGAGCATCGCATTTGTAATGCGATGGTCATCGGTTCGAATCCGATAACCGGCTTTTCTCTATTTGTTTTTTACATAATTGATAATATCTTTTTTAGAAATAAAAAATTGGGAGAGTTCGATCTCTGCGGAAGAAATCAAGAAATTAACCTACTTTTTTGTATTCTTTTATATACAATAAATTCGGATATTGATAAAATTCATCTAATTCTTCTTTGTACTATAAAACTTTAGTAGATTTCGCTTCATTTAGAATTCTATAATATTTTTCATTTCGTTTAGTTTTCATTTCGATTTATAAGATTTTTCATTTTAAAAAAGGAGTTTTTATGTCACGTTACAGAGGACCTCGTTTCAAAAAAATACGTCGTCTAGGATATTTACCAGGACTTACTAGTAAAAGGCCAACAGTCAAAAACGAATTTCGAAATCAATTGCGCTTCAGTAAAAAATCTCAATATCGTATTCGTTTAGAAGAAAAACAAAAATTGCGTTTTCATTATGGTCTTACAGAACGACAATTGCTTAAATACGTTCGTATCTCCGGAAAAGCTAAAGGATCAACTGGTCAGGTTTTATTACAACTACTTGAAATGCGCTTGGATAACATACTTTTTCGATTGGGTATGGCTGCGACTATTCCTCAAGCCCGCCAATTTATAAACCATAGACATGTTTTAGTTAATGGTCGTATAGTGGATATACCAAGTTATCGTTGTAAACCTCAAGATATTATTACAGCAAAGGATGAACAAAAATCTAAAACTCTTATTCAAAATTATTTTGATTCAGCCCCCCATGAGAAATTGCCAAATCATTTGACTGTTCACCCTTTCCAATATAAAGGTTTAATTAATCAAATAATAGATAATAAATGGGTTGGTTTGAAAATAAATGAATTACTGGTTGTAGAATATTATTCTCGTCAAACTTAAACTTAACTAAAATAACAAGAGTTTTTTTTACAAGGATTTTCTGCTATTCATATATCATAGACATGGATATGCGAAAATTTTTATTCCTTGCCCACCCGTTATCCACTATTTTTTGTATTACCGAAAAATGAGGAATATAAAGTTGTCCATATCAACAAACAAATTTGAAATATGAAATAATGGTATGCATTGGGATGAGTAATATTGATGAATTTGGTAAAGATTCGGAAAGAGAGGGATTCGAACCCCCGGTAAACAAAAAGCCTACATAGCAGTTCCAATGCTACGCCTTGAACCACTCGGCCATCTCTCCTATATAATGATGCCCAGAAACCGGTTGAATGTTGAATAGTGAATCAATCCTATTTTTCATAAATGCATAAAACCTATTCAAACTATAAAAATACAAAGTAAAATTAAAAAAAAACCTCCTACAAGGTCTTAGGATAAACAAATTTGATTGATGAGTTCATTTTTACGTTATTTCGCACTGTATTATAATTATACAATTCCTTTATTTGTGGGATTGATTTCTCACACCATGATTAATTAAATTATAGAATGGATTTCTACCTATGCCTAGATCTCGGATAAATGAAAATTTTATAGATAAGACCTTTTCAATTGTAGCCAATATCTTATTACGAATAATTCCGACAACTTCAGGAGAAAAAAGGGCATTCACTTATTACAGAGATGGTGTGATTTGATTCCATTTTTTTTGACCGATTTCGGTCAAAAAAAAATGGAATGGAAAAACCCCACGCGTGTTGAAGGTGAAATTTGTAAATAAAAGGATTAATTCCTTCTGTCGTGTATCCTCGATTAATGAAGCCTTATATGCTTGAATTTTAGGTTTCTAGTATTAAGCGAAAGGTTATACCTATACTTATGGGGTTAGGTCAACCCCAAATTACTAGTACTGATAGGCAACATTGGGAAAGAAGCACTACGCTTGGGAATCAAGGACACGAAAACTTTGTATCTATCTATATCCATGGCTTATCGAGATTGGGACTAACAGGAATGGTTGGGACAATAAATATCCATCTCGTTCATATTTTGGATACCCATAGAACCATCGAAGATTATTGAGGTGACTAATTCCAGGAAATTAAGCAGCGTAGAGGACAAAGAAATTGTTGAAGTTCTTATTTTTTTTTATCAAGTACCTACATACTTAATGTTAAGAAATAATTTTTGACAGGAAGGTTGGCTAGAGATTTATTGTAAAAACACTAGCTCTGTTCAGTTGAGAATGAGAATACTGGAATATTTTTTGATTTGATGGATTTTTCTCATTACACACATAAGGGGGGAGCCGTATGAGATGAAAATCTCACGTACAGTTCTGGAGCGGAGATTCTTTGAACCGAATGACGACCGTAACGGATGTCAGCTCAATCTGAAGGAAATTATGCAGAAGCTTTACAGAATTATTATGAGGCTATGCGACTGGAAATTGATCCCTATGATCGAAGTTATATACTTTATAACATAGGCCTTATTCACACAAGTAACGGAGAACATACTAAAGCTTTGGAATATTATTTTCGGGCGCTCGAACGAAACCCATTTTTACCCCAAGCTTTTAATAATATGGCCGTGATCTGTCATTACGTGCGACTATCTCCACTATAGAAAGAAAAAAGAAAAGAACAAGCAAATCCACAAATTTTAATATAAGAAATATAGAAATATAAATAATTATAAATAAGAAAGGCTTTCTACATATATATATCGTTCAAAACAACGATTTTTATCAGCTGTAGCAAAGAAACTTCATAGAAGTAAAAATATGAAGAAATCGATATGTCTAGATACCCTCTTTTTCTATGGATAAAAGATCTAATTGATAAAGGAAGCATCGTAAGGATCAATTAACACGGTTTTCAATCGATATAATAAAAACTGCTTCCTTATCTCATGATAAATAAAGAAGTCAGGAATCCACTTATGTAATAAAAAGGATCCCCTGGTATTTTGAGCAGCGGTGTAGTATCAAATCCCAAAGATAGAAAGTATTTTCTCTTTACTTATAAGAACTTATAAGATAAGAAAGAAAAAACTTTTACCAAGATTCTATAGAAATGAATCTATCATATATTTTTGTATATGATATATAAAATCGAGATAGTTACCTTTCAGAAAATTAGAATTAGGGCGTTAATGCCAATGCTTGATTCCCTTTTCTGAAGGTAGGAGAAAAGATAAAACTAAAAAAAAAGATGAAATTCTTTGAAATTCTTTATTTATTAGTAAAAATGAAAGTTTGAAACTCATATTAATAATTTCTTTTTTTCTTTTAGTTAACTTCAAGATAATAGAACAAAAAAAGAATTGACTACTGAGCCGTATGAGTCAGGAAATTCTCAAGTACGGTTCTAAGGAAAGGAATTGACTCACCTATTTCGACCGAGGAGAACAGGCCATTCGGCAGGGAGACTCAGAAGTTGCGGAGTCTTGGTTTAATCAAGCCGCTGAATATTGGAAACAAGCTATAGCTCTCACCCCCGGTAATTATATTGCAGCACAGAATTGGTTGAAGATCACAGGGCGTTTTGAATAAGAACACTCTGTTTCTTTTTTTTCTTATATATTTATCTATCTATATAAAGATATAGATAGATAAATATATATTGTTATAAATTCTTGTTTCTTGTCCCTATCAAATTCAAAAATCATTTCTATAGGAACGACCAATCACATAATTTAAATATATCCCTTCTAATTTTGTTCGATTTTGTCTAGTATTTCATAGAAATAAACGAGATGTGGATACAGTAGATAATTTTCTCCTTTTTTCTGTTATTTAAACTAATATTCAATCAAATTAAGAAAAGAGACCTTCAAAAAAAGAAATAAAATATAGGTATATTGCCTAATAATGAATGCTAATGCCTGCTCAATTTGAAATAGAGTACATACTTATACTTTATCTAAAAAAAAAAATAAAATCTAAGGAATAGAATTAGAATAAAATCTGAATACATTTGATTAGGCTGCACGAAAAATTATTGAACTTCCATTCAGAGTTCCCAAAAAGGTCTTAGAAGATTAAAATAGGTCCGTTGAGCGCCTCACTCTTATGTCATAATAGATTCGAACACTTGCCCCGAATTGACTTCGAGATCATAATTGTTCTAGTGAAAAACTAAAGAAATGAAATTTACTAAGATATCCAATACATGAGAGATAGGAGAGAACAAAACTCAATAGAAACATCTCTAATAAGTTCACTAATTCTGTTTTATGTTGGCAGGTCTCTTTGTATGTGTTGTCTGGAAAGAGGAGGACTCAATGATTATTCGTTCACCGGAACCAGAAGTTAAAATTTTGGTAGATAGGGATCCTATAAAAACTTCTTTTGAGGAATGGGCAAAACCTGGTCATTTCTCAAGAACAATAGCTAAGGGACCAGATACTACTACTTGGATCTGGAACCTACATGCTGACGCTCATGATTTTGATAGCCATACTAATGATTTAGAGGAGATTTCCCGAAAAGTTTTTAGTGCGCATTTTGGCCAACTCTCTATCATCTTTCTTTGGCTGAGTGGCATGTATTTTCATGGTGCTCGTTTTTCCAATTATGAGGCATGGTTAAGTGATCCTACTCACATTAGGCCTAGTGCTCAGGTGGTTTGGCCAATAGTGGGTCAAGAAATATTGAATGGTGATGTAGGGGGGGGGTTCCGAGGAATACAAATAACCTCTGGTTTTTTTCAGATTTGGAGAGCATCTGGAATAACTAATGAATTACAACTCTATTGTACTGCAATTGGTGCATTGGTCTTTGCAGCCTTAATGCTTTTTGCTGGTTGGTTTCATTATCACAAAGCTGCTCCAAAATTGGCTTGGTTCCAAGATGTAGAATCTATGTTGAATCACCATTTGACAGGGCTCCTAGGGTTGGGGTCTCTTTCTTGGGCAGGACATCAAATACATGTATCTTTACCGATTAACCAATTTCTAAATGCTGCAGTAGATCCCAAAGAGATACCACTTCCTCATGAATTTATCCTAAATCGGGATCTTTTGGCTCAACTTTATCCGAGTTTTTCCGAGGGAGCAACCCCATTTTTTACCTTGAATTGGTCAAAATACGGAGAATTTCTTACTTTTCGTGGAGGATTAGATCCAGTAACTGGAGGTTTATGGCTGACCGATATTATACACCATCATTTAGCTATTGCAATTCTTTTCTTGATAGCGGGTCACATGTATAGGACCAACTGGGGTATTGGTCACAATATAAAAGACATTTTAGAGGCACATAAAGGTCCATTTACAGGCCAGGGTCATAAAGGTATATATGAGATTCTAACAACGTCATGGCATGCTCAATTATCTATTAATCTAGCTATGTTAGGCTCTTTGACCATTGTTGTAGCTCACCATATGTATTCTATGCCTCCTTATCCATACCTAGCTACTGACTATGGTACACAACTGTCATTGTTTACACATCACATGTGGATTGGTGGATTTCTCATAGTCGGTGCTGCTGCGCATGCAGCGATTTTTATGGTAAGAGATTATGATCCGACTATTCGATACAACGATCTATTAGATCGTGTCCTTAGACATCGTGATTCAATCATATCACATCTTAACTGGGTATGTATCTTTTTAGGTTTTCACAGTTTTGGTTTGTATATTCATAATGATACCATGAGCGCATTAGGGCGCCCTCAAGATATGTTTTCAGATACTGCTATACAATTACAGCCGATCTTTGCTCAATGGATACAAAATACCCACGCTTTAGCACCTGGCACAACAGCCCCAGGTGCAGCAACAAGTACCAGTTTGACTTGGGGAGGTGAAAATTTAGTAGCAGTGGGCGGTAAAGTTGCTTTGTTACCTATTCCTTTAGGAACTGCGGATTTTTTGGTCCATCATATTCATGCATTTACAATTCATGTAACAGTATTGATACTCTTAAAGGGTGTTCTATTTGCTCGTAGTTCACGATTGATACCGGATAAAGCAAATCTAGGTTTTCGTTTCCCTTGTGATGGACCTGGAAGAGGGGGGACATGCCAAGTATCCGCTTGGGATCATGTCTTCTTAGGACTATTTTGGATGTACAATTCAATTTCCGTAGTTATATTCCATTTCAGTTGGAAAATGCAGTCAGATGTTTGGGGTAGTATAAGTGATCAAGGGATAGTAACTCATATCACAGGAGGAAATTTTGCGCAGAGTTCCATTACCATTAATGGGTGGCTTCGTGATTTCTTATGGGCGCAGGCATCCCAGGTAATTCAGTCTTATGGTTCTTCATTATCTGCATATGGTCTTTTTTTCTTGGGTGCACATTTTGTATGGGCTTTTAGTTTAATGTTTCTATTCAGCGGGCGTGGTTATTGGCAAGAACTTATTGAATCCATTGTTTGGGCTCATAATAAATTAAAAGTTGCTCCTGCTACTCAGCCCAGAGCCTTGAGCATTGTACAAGGACGTGCTGTAGGAGTAACACATTACCTTCTAGGTGGAATTGCCACAACATGGGCATTCTTCTTAGCAAGAATTATTGCAGTAGGATAATAGCTAGGAGGATTTGAAAATCATTATGGCATTAAGATTTCCAAGCTTTAGTCAAGGCTTAGCTCAAGACCCCACTACTCGTCGTATTTGGTTTGGTATTGCTACCGCACATGACTTCGAAAGTCATGATGATATTACTGAGGAACGTCTTTATCAGAATATTTTTGCTTCTCATTTCGGGCAATTAGCAATCATTTTTCTGTGGACTTCCGGGAATCTCTTTCATGTAGCTTGGCAAGGTAATTTTGAGACATGGGTACAGGATCCTTTACATGTAAGACCTATTGCTCATGCAATTTGGGATCCTCATTTTGGTCAACCAGCTGTAGAAGCTTTTACTCGAGGGGGTGCTCTAGGTCCTGTTAATATAGCCTATTCTGGTGTTTATCAGTGGTGGTATACAATCGGTTTACGTACTAATGGGGATCTTTATACTGGAGCTATTTTTCTATTAATACTTTCTATTATATCTTTAATAGCAGGTTGGTTACACCTACAACCAAAATGGAAACCGAGTGTTTCGTGGTTTAAAAATGCCGAATCCCGCCTCAATCATCATTTGTCAGGACTATTCGGAGTAAGTTCCTTGGCTTGGACAGGGCATTTAGTTCATGTTGCTATTCCGGGGTCCAGGGGGGAATCCGTTCGATGGAACAATTTATTAGATATCTTGCCGCACCCCGAGGGATTAGGTCCATTTTTTACAGGTCAGTGGAATCTTTATGCTCAAAACCCAGATTCCAATAATCATATATTTGGTACCCCTCAAGGAGCAGGAACTGCTATTCTAACACTTCTCGGAGGATTTCATCCGCAAACTCAAAGTTTATGGTTAACTGATATTGCACACCATCATTTGGCTATTGCGTTTATTTTTCTAGTTGCTGGCCATATGTATAGAACTAATTTCGGGATTGGTCACAGTATTAAAGATCTTTTAGAAGCACATACTCCTCCGGGGGGTAGATTGGGGCGTGGGCATAAGGGTCTTTATGATACAATCAATAATTCAATTCATTTTCAATTAGGTCTTGCTCTAGCCTCTTTAGGGGTTATTACTTCCTTGGTAGCACAACACATGTACTCTTTACCTGCTTATGCGTTTATAGCGCAAGACTTTACTACTCAAGCTGCCTTATATACTCATCATCAATATATAGCAGGCTTCATTATGACAGGGGCTTTTGCTCATGGAGCTATCTTTTTTATTAGAGATTATAATCCAGAGCAGAATCAAGATAATGTCTTGGCAAGAATGTTAGACCATAAAGAAGCTATCATATCCCACTTAAGTTGGGCTAGCCTCTTTCTGGGGTTCCATACTCTGGGACTTTATGTCCATAACGATGTCATGCTTGCTTTTGGTACTCCGGAGAAACAAATTTTGATTGAACCTATATTTGCCCAATGGATACAATCTGCTCATGGTAAAACTTCCTATGGGTTCGATATACTTTTATCTTCAACGAACAGTCCGGCGTTCAATGCGGGACGAAGCATATGGTTGCCTGGTTGGTTAAACGCTGTAAATGAGAATAGTAATTCTCTATTCTTAACAATAGGGCCTGGAGACTTCTTGGTTCATCATGCTATTGCTCTTGGTTTACATACAACTACTTTGATTTTAGTAAAAGGTGCTTTGGATGCGCGTGGTTCTAAGTTAATGCCTGATAAAAAAGATTTTGGTTATAGTTTTCCTTGTGATGGCCCGGGACGAGGCGGAACTTGTGATATTTCCGCTTGGGACGCATTTTATTTGGCAGTTTTCTGGATGTTAAATACCATTGGATGGGTTACTTTTTATTGGCATTGGAAACACATTACACTATGGCAGGGTAATATTTCACAGTTTAATGAATCTTCTACCTATTTGATGGGATGGTTAAGAGATTATCTATGGTTGAACTCTTCACAACTTATCAATGGATATAACCCTTTTGGTATGAATAGTTTATCAGTCTGGGCATGGATGTTCTTGTTTGGACATCTTGTTTGGGCTACTGGATTTATGTTCTTAATTTCTTGGCGCGGATATTGGCAGGAATTGATTGAAACTTTGGCATGGGCTCATGAACGTACACCTTTGGCTAATTTGATTCGATGGAGAGATAAACCAGTGGCTCTTTCCATTGTGCAAGCAAGATTGGTTGGACTAGCCCACTTTTCCGTAGGTTATATATTTACTTATGCAGCCTTCTTAATTGCCTCTACATCGGGCAAATTCGGTTAATTGAATTCTTTATTATATATATCTGGCAAGAATCTCATTTCCTTCTATAGGGAAGAGAAGCCACTTATACATCTAGGATCCGACTTCTATCATTGATGCTAATAGCAAATTAACCATTATGGCAAGGAAAAGTGTTATTCAGAGGGAAAAGAAGAGACAAAAATTGGAACAGAAATATCATTTGATTCGCCGATCCTCAAAAAAAGAAATAAGCAAAGTTCCGTCGTTAAGTGAGAAATGGGAAATTCATGGAAAATTAGAATCACTACCGCGTAATAGTGCACCTATACGTCTTCATCGACGTTGTTTTTCGACCGGAAGACCGAGAGCTAATTATCGAGACTTTGGATTATCTGGACACATACTTCGGGAAATGGTTCATGCATGTTTCTTGCCGGGTGCAACAAGATCCAGTTGGTAAGGATTTCCAATTATCTTCATTTTTTTCATTTTATTATCAGCGATCATAGGAGGGTCCCTTTACCGTTATGTATAAATGGTTTATTCTATTTATATAGATATGGTAAAGGGACGCATTCCATCTTTGTTTTTGTTCATTAGTTATCAATTCTTTTCTTTATCGCGGAGTAGAGCAACTTGGTAGCTCGCAAGGCTCATAACCTTGAGGTTACGGGTTCAAATCCCGTCTCCGCAACTTTTTGAATTTGATAAAAAAACAAGGTTTCAAGAAGAAGGGCATTATACGCAGT
>NW_028197131.1:17500-22500 GCF_037176805.1 Vigna unguiculata | reverse complement strand
ATTCAACGGGTTAGGTCCACTTACTTTTTTTTATTTTTCCATTATTGAATTTTACACTTTTTCTTTTTTATTACAAATAGAAACTTTTTCAAAATATCAAGAATCTTTTTATTCTTCCTTCAAATAGAAAGACTATTGCTTTTGAAAAAAAAAGTAAAAAGCCCCTTATCGGATTTGAACCGATGACTTACGCCTTACCATGGCGTTACTCTACCACTGAGTTAAAAGGGCCCTTTTTCTTTCTTTCAATTTCTAAATAAGGAACTAGCATGACTAGTACATATATTTGTTACTGTGTATACTTATTCTATAAATTTATATAAATTATTTCTATAAATTTATATAAATTATATAAATTAAATGATATAAATGGGATTAGAATACATGTACATCAATATCTATTATTTGTATAATGACTCATCAAAGAACAAAAAATTGGATTTACCTAGTGAATAGAATATAGTTAAAAAAAAGAATTGATTAAGATTGGATTTGATCCATATCAAATATATTATTTCAAAATGGATTCTTGAAGTCATTCTAATCATAACACTAAATTCTTTTTATTGATACATAAATGTACTCACAAAATAAAATATTTCATCGAAACATTGATAAAATCGAATCATTGATAAAATGGATTCAATATGTTCTGTCCCTAAACCAAATTTTTATTTTTTTATTGAAAAATTCTATTTTCCAAAGTTTTTTTTCTTAGTATTAGATATAAATCTACCTATCGAATCTTAGTATTAGTAATAAATGATAGAAATGAAGTTTTAACCTCTCGTCCTTTGCAACAAACGAATCATTCCTGTGAAGAATTTTCTCTTTATTGGAACATTACTTCTTTTTTTTTCTTATTATGACTGGAATAAAAAAATTTAGAAATATAAATGATTAATAAAAAATTTCTATGGAATTATGAAAGAACGAAAAATATTTTTTTTTATCGAATCATATCATTATATTGACAATTGCAAAAAACTGTTCATACTATGAACGTAGTATAATGGCGGTCGGGCAAGTATGCCCCCATCGTCTAGTGGTTCAGGACATCTCTCTTTCAAGGAGGCAGCGGGGATTCGACTTCCCCTGGGGGTAGGGTGTTACGAAAGGAAGTTGATCAAAAATTTTCAATAAAAACTGAAATGTATTCTTCCTATTGTGCTGGGTCGATGCCCGAGCGGTTAATGGGGACGGACTGTAAATTCGTTGGCAATATGTCTACGCTGGTTCAAATCCAGCTCGGCCCAAGAATTTGCCGATCCACTATGAAATTCTATAACCCATTTATAGTTCTCTGGAAATGACTGATGTGCTATGATACGGAAGAATCAAAATATTAAACATATCTAAGGTTATTTCTTTTTTTTCTGTATTCCATATTTCTTTCCACAAATTCAAAATCTTGTTAATAATCGGTATTCATGTCAAGATCTGTAAGTAGAAAATATAAGGAAAAATTGAAAAAAAAAATATTTTTTTTTCATTGATTCAATTTTCAATCGATTTGTTAATAGAATAAGAATAAGAAACGGATTACGAGTAATTTGTGTCGATCTCACTAAAGTGGATATCGATATACATATCAATATATAAAAAAATGCGCTTTTTTCATTTACAACAAAAAGGTTCGAATCCGAAATAGAAAAAGAAAAGGTTTGACAGAAACGGTCCGTAAAAATATTTATACAGTACACCCCTTTCCCTGGGATTGTAGTTCAATTGGTCAGAGCACCGCCCTGTCAAGGCGGAAGCTGCGGGTTCGAGCCCCGTCAATCCCGTTGGATATAAATCCAAAAAAATAAAAAATAAATTCCTTTTTTGTGTATTTGTAGGGAATCAAATTGATAAACAAAATTTTATTTGGGGCCCCCCCCTGCTTTTTCATTTGTTTCGCCGAAAAAGGAAGGAAAGGGATTTTGGACTTTCATCAAGAATAAATGTTTTTTTGTTTTATTTAGTATGGATAAAAGATCTTCCTATGTTATACTATTTCATGAGTTGATTTGATAGCTCAGATTTTGTGATTCATGATATTGATCCGATTTGATATCATTGAAATCCAATTTATACCATTGTTGAAAGATTGAACATTTCTATGGGATTAAATCCCGAATTTTTTTTTTAGAAATTTAAGAGAAATAGAACATAATAAAGATTATGGAAGTAAATATTCTCGCATTTATTGCTACTGCACTGTTTATTCTAGTTCCTACTGCTTTTTTACTTATAATTTATGTAAAAACGGTAAGTAAAAGTGACTAATTTCACTGAAATATGATTTCTTCATTTTTATGAATGATTTAAAAAAATGATCGTACAATCAGCGTAATCCAGATAGTAGAAATCAATTTGATTTCTACTATCTGAGAATTGCGTCCAATTTTTTTTTTCAGATTCTTTTTACAAACAATTCCGGTATCTTAGGAAAAAAAGGGGGTAAAAAAACAGGAATGGTTATTACACGGTCCGCCATTTTCCATATATATATATATCTATATAACCAGGTTAAGCGTCAGTTCATCGAAATAGAAATTTTAAGAAAAATTTGATTGGAATAGGAATCCATTTCTTCTTCTTTTTGATTCCCTTGTTTTTCTCAAAATAGGAATATGGGAATAATGAAAATATTTGTTTGATTGAAAGAGTATTTTCAATTCCTATAAGATACATAGAATACATTACACTACTAAAATATAATAGAATCAAGATAGATTTTCTATTTGAACTCAATTAATTAGTATTAGTTTAAATGAAATATTTTCATTCAATAGTTTCGAAATTCAAAAATTCAGGTAGAAATCAACAAGGTTACTTGGATCCCTTAACTCAATTTTTAGTATCCCTATAGCCCACTTCTTCCCCATACTACGAGGGAAAGGGAAAATGAAAAAACTACCATTAAAGCAGCCCAAGCAATACTTACTATATCCATGTAAATTTTGTCTCCTATCTCTATAAATATGAAGGAACTATTTCATTATTTTTTCAAATTTTTTATTCTATTCTTTTTTTTGTATTATTCGCTAAAAATACTATACTATAATAGTGGAATTGCTATTACAGAGTCAAAAAAAGGATTCTGGGCTAACATCATTCACGAAAAACAAGAATTCATTCTATTTATTAGTTATTAGAACATCTAAAAAGTTTTTTTTGATTATTTTTAGTAAAATCATAAAACATTAAACATAAAAAAATTATAGGAAGTTATAAGTCAATGAATGTTACTACCAGGTGGGAATATTAAGATTTCTCTTTTATCATTTCCTTAAGGATTTCATAAAAAAAGAATCAAGACAGATTCATTTGCATACTTATACTCTTCTTTCTATTTGAAATAGTCCCTTAAATGTCTCCCAATTCGTTCTCTAAAATAATTAAAAAAACTTTTTTTCTTTTCTATTCGATTTTAGAATCAAAACTTTTTAATTTTATTAGAATATAGAATATGAAAATCTAAAGAATACTTTTTTTGAATATTACGAAAGCGAATTAGCTAAATTAAAGCTATTAAATAGAATTGATCTAAATAAATAATATTGATAAAATGTGGAAGCACTCATAAACTTTAAATTAGTCTGTATAGAAGGTTTTTCTTCTGCCTTTTCTCTACCTAAAAATGGACTTTCCTATCCGACTTATTCTTAATCCAATCTAATAAAAGACCCAGTCAGGAGACAGACACTACAATAGTTGTGTAGTGAACGAACTATCATTTCTAAATTTATGGATTCCTTTTCACTACTAGAATCTTTCCTTGAATTCGAGACAAAAATATTTACAACATTTTTTAAGCTACTGATGCTTATAATTTCGAATCAAACGCAATTCTCAAGACTCCTTTTCCCTCGCTTGCTTCTGTTGGAAAAAAAGTTTTCTAAAAAAACGTAATATAATCTTTCATTTACAGTTTCTTATCGATCAGGCGACACCCGGATTTGAACTGGGGAAAAAGGATTTGCAGTCCCCCGCCTTACCACTCGGCCATGCCGCCAATAAAAATATAGATATGAAGTTTTTGAGAATACTCCCCCCTTTTCTTTCTATTGAAAAATTGAAAAACAATCTTGAGACAAATCGCAACCGTTAACTATTCTTTTATGAATTATTCTTGAATATTTGAATAGAAATTTTTTTTTCTTAATGAGATCAGAAAATAAAAATTGATACATAACCAATCAATATTGCTTTTTTTTTTAACTTTGTTCATTCTAATTATAACAGCAACTTTCAATATATGTAAACCCTAGAATATCAATTTGATCTGTTACACAGATATTATCTAATCGAGTATCTTATCCATATCTATATAGATATAGAATACCAATACTATACGGTATTTTCAAGAAATTATCGTGCTTATTCTTTTTTTACAATTTTCAATAGAAAATTTGTAAAAATTCACACAACATGTTATGTGTTTGTTATCCTGAACAAATATGACTGCAATAAAGTTAGAGACAGATCTATAGCTGCAGTTAAATATATGCATGTTTCAAAAATACAAGCCTTATTACATTACACATAACATACTCTAATCATATTCTCCCCAATTCTCTCCAAAATACTTCACTTCAAAATATATCTTTTCTTGACAATTTCGAATGGATTTTTTTTTGTATCCAATTGAATTTGAATATGTAATATCATAATAATGATAGAAATGAAATGCATTTTTTTAGATTCCTAAAAAAAATATTGAAATGCCCGTAGAAATTTCCAATCCTTTTTTAGATTAGACTTTCGATTCTATCTGTTTGTTTTGTTGCAAATTCCTTCGAAGTTGAGTATCAAATTCTAATATTTCTTTCTCTTTTCATAATAGGTATTTCATACACTAAGAAATATTTGATACACGGGATTAGGTAAGATTTCATGTAATTCAGTATAAAGAATAGAAATTCCAATATTGCTAAATGGATTCATGTGATTTGATGAAGCATGACAGCAAATCGTGGAATATTTTTCGATAAAATTCACGGGGAAATTGA
>NW_028197131.1:0-12500 GCF_037176805.1 Vigna unguiculata | reverse complement strand
AACAACAAGTAGATCTACTCCAGGAGAATTAGTAATATGTCAGGAGAAATTGGTACAAGCAGCCGTGGATACACTTCTTGATAATGGAATCCGCGGACAACCGATGAGGGACGGTCATAATAAGGTTTACAAATCTTTTTCTGATATAATCGAGGGTAAAGAGGGAAGATTTCGCGAGACCCTACTTGGGAAACGGGTTGATTATTCAGGTCGTTCTGTCATTATTGTAGGTCCATCACTTTCATTACATAGATGTGGATTGCCCGGCGAAATAGCAATAGAACTTTTCCAGACATTTCTAATTCGTGATCTAATTCGAAAACATTTTGCTTCCAACATAGGAATTGCTAAGAGTAAAATTCGGCAAAAAGAACCGATTGTATGGGAAATACTTCAAGAAGTTATGCAGGGACATCCCGTATTGCTAAATAGAGCACCTACTCTGCATAGATTAGGTATACAGGCATTCCAACCCATTTTAGTAGAGGGGCGTGCTATTTGTTTGCATCCATTAGTTTGTAAGGGATTCAATGCAGACTTTGATGGCGATCAAATGGCTGTTCATGTGCCTTTATCCTTAGAAGCTCAAGCAGAAGCACGTTTACTTATGTTTTCTCATACAAACCTCTTGTCTCCAGCTATCGCGGATCCAATTTCTGTACCAACTCAAGATATGCTTATTGGACTTTACATATTAACGAATGGGAATCGTCGGGGTATTTCTTCAAATAGGTATAATCCACGTAATTGCAGAAATTTGAAAAATGAAAGAATTCCCCAAAAAAACTATAAGTATACGAAAAAAAAAGAACCTTTTTTTTGGAATTCCTATGATGCAATTGGAGCTTATCAACAGAAAAGAATAACCTTCGATAGTCCTTTGTGGCTCCGGTGGCGACTAGATCTACGCATTATTTCGTCAAGAGAAGTTCCTATCGAAGTTCACTATGAATCTTTAGGCACCTATCATGAAATTTATGGGCATTATCTAGTAGTAAGAAGTACAAAAAAACAAATTCGTTCTATTTACATTCGAACCAACGTAGGTCATATTTCTTTTTATCGAGAAATCGAAGAAGCTGTACAAGGTTTTTGCCGAGCCTATTCATATGGTATCTAATCATATAGATGGTTGTATCTAAGATAAACAAATTTATGATACTGGTGTAAATTCAAATCTTCATGATTTAACATTTAACAAGGATCTTAGTTTTTTAATTTCTCAATTTCTACACAAATTAAGATAAAGAAAAGGCAGTTTTTCAATCATTGACTCAAATCCATTGTTGAACTGAATGAATCCCACTGAGTGGAATAGGGAGGTACTTATGGCAGAACGGACCAATCTAATGTTTCACAATAAAGTGATAGGTGGAACTGCCATTAAACGACTTATTAGCAGATTAATAGATCACTTCGGAATGGCATATACATCACATATCCTGGATCAAGTCAAGACTCTGGGATTCCGCCAAGCTACGGCTACATCCATTTCATTAGGAATTGATGACCTTTTAACAATACCTTCGAAAGGATGGCTAGTCCGAGATGCTGAACACCAAAATTTGATTTTGGAAAAACAGCATCATTATGGAAATGTACATGCAGTAGAAAAATTACGCCAATCCATTGAGATATGGTATGCTACAAGTGAATATTTTCGACAAGAAATGAATCCTAATTTTAGAATGACCGATCCTTTTAATCCAGTCCATATAATGTCCTTTTCGGGAGCTAGAGGAAATGCATCTCAAGTACACCAATTAGTAGGTATGAGAGGATTAATGTCGGATCCACAAGGACAAATGATTGATTTACCTATTCAAAGCAATTTACGCGAAGGGCTATCTTTAACAGAATATATAATTTCTTGCTACGGAGCTCGTAAAGGGGTTGTAGATACTGCTGTACGAACATCAGATGCTGGATATCTTACACGTAGACTTGTTGAAGTGGTTCAACATATTGTTATACGTCGAACAGATTGTGGTACCATTCGAGGAATTTCAGTAAATACCCAGAATGAAACGATGCCGGAAAGTAGTTGGACACAAACATTAATTGGTCGTGTATTAGCAGACGATATATACAGAGGTTCACGATGCATTGCCATTAGAAATCAAGATATTGGAATTGGACTTTTCAATCGATTGAAAACCTTTCAAACACAACCAATATCTATACGAACTCCTTTTACCTGTAGGAATACATCTTGGATCTGTCGATTGTGTTATGGTCAAAGTCCTACTCAAGGTCACTTGGTGGAATTAGGAGAAGCTGTAGGTATTATTGCGGGCCAATCCATTGGAGAACCGGGCACTCAATTAACATTAAGAACTTTTCATACTGGCGGAGTATTCACAGGGGGGACTGCCGAACAGGTGCGAGCACCTTATAATGGAAAAATTAAATTCAATGAGGATTTGGTTCATCCTACACGTACACGTCACGGGCATCCTGCTTTTCTATGTTATATAGACTTGTATGTTAGTATTGAAAATGGTGACATTATACATAATGTGACTATTCCACCAAAAAGTTTTCTATTAGTTCAAAATAATCAATATGTAAAATCAGAACAAGTGATTGCCGAGATTCTCGCAGGAACATATACTTTTAATTTAAAAGAAAAAGTTCGAAAACATGTTTATTCTGACTTAGAAGGAGAAATGCATTGGAGTACGGATGTGTATCATGCATCAGAATTTAAATATAGTAATGTCCATATCTTACCAAAAACAAGTCATTTATGGATTTTATCAGGAAAATCAGACAGATCCGCTTCAGTCTCTTTTTCAACCCGAAAAGATCAAGATCAATTGAACATTCATTATCTTTCTACAGGAGAAAGAGATATTTGTAACCATTTAGCAAGTAATAATAAAGTAAGACATAATTTGTTTCGTTTCACTCCTTCTGAAAAAAAAGAAAGAAGGATTTCAGATTATTCAAAAAATAATCAAATCCTATGTAAAGATCATTGTCATTTTACACATCCTGCTATTTTTCACGATACTACGGATTTATTAGCAAAGAGGCGGAGAAATCGATTCATTATTCCATTTCAATTCCAATCGATTCAAGAACGAGACAAAGCACTAATGTTAGATTCCAGTATCTCGATTGAAATACCAATCCATGGTATTTTTCGTAGAAATAGTATTTTTGCTTATTTCGATGATCCTCAATACCGAACACAGAGCTCGGGTATTACTAAATATAGGACTATTGATATAAATTACATTTTTAAAAAAGAGGATTTTTTAATCGAGTATCCAGGAATTCAAGAATTTAAGACAAAATACCAAATTAAAGTAGATCAATTTTTTTTCATTCCCGAAGAAGTGTATATTTTACCAGAATTTTCTTCCATAATGGTACGGAACAATAGTATTATTGAAGTAGATACACCAATCACTGTAAATATAAGAAGTCAAGTAAGCGGGTTGGTTCGATTGGAGAAGAAAAAAAAAAAGATTCAATTAAAAATATTTTCCGGGAATATCTATTTTCCCGGAGAAATGGATAAGATATCCCGGCACAGTGCCATGTTGATACCACCGAGAACGGTAAAAAAAAATTCAAAAGGATCAAAAAAAAAAATGAAAAATTGGATCTATGCTCAATGGATCACAATTATGAAAAAAAAGTATTTTGTTTTGGTTCGACCGGTCATTTTATATGAAATAGAAGATAGGATCAATTTAATCCAATTTTTTTCCCAAGATATGTTACAAGAAAGAGATAATTTGGAACTTCAAATTATTCATTATATTCTTTCTGGAAATGGAAAATCAATTCGGGGAATTTCTAATTCTAATACAAGTATTCAATTAGTTCGGACTTGTTTAGTCTTAAATTGGGATCAAGACAAAAAATTGTCTTCTATCGAAAAAGGGCATGCTTCTTTTGTTGAACTAAGTATAAAAGGTTTGGTTAGATATTTCTTAAAAATGGACTTAGGAAAATCCCATATTTCATATATAAGAAAAAGGAAAGATCCGCTCGGTTCAAGATTTATCTTGGATAATGAGTCGGACTGGACCAACATCAATCCATTTTTTTTTATAGATCCGAGGGAAAAAGTTCAACAATCACTTAGTCAAAATCATGGAACTATTCATATGTTGTTGAATAGAAATGAGAAATGCCGATCTTTAATAATTTTGTCATCATCGAATTGTTTTCAAATACGATCATTCCACGATGGAAAATATTACAATGGGATAAAAGAAGAAATAAATCCAATTCAAAGAGATCCTCTGATTCCAATTCAAAATTCGTTAGGTCCTTTAGGAATAGCCCTTCAAGTTGCCCATTTTTATTTTTACCTTTTAATTACTAATAATCAGATCTCGATAAATAAAAACGGGCAACTTGACAAATTAAAAGAAACTTTTCAAGTATTAAAATATTATTTAATAGACGAAAACGAGATCATTTATAAATCTGATCTATCTAGTAACATCCTTTTAAATCCATTCTATTTGAATTGGCATTTTTTCCATCATAATTATTGTGAAAAAAAAACGTTTCCCATAATAAGTCTTGGTCAATTTATTTGCGAAAATGTATGTATAGTTCAAACGAAAAATGAACCACACCTTAAATCGGGTCAAATTCTAACTGTTCAAATGGATTCTGTAGGAATAAGATCGGCTAACCCTTATTTGGCGACTCCTGGAACAACTGTTCATGGTCATTATGGAGAAATACTTTCTGAAGGAGATATATTAGTTACATTTATATATCAAAAATCGAGATCAGGTGATATAACACAAGGTCTTCCAAAAGTAGAACAGGTATTGGAAGTTCGTTCGATTGATTCAATATCCATAAACCTAGAAAAGAGAGTGGATACTTGGAATGGGCGTATAACAAGAATTCTTGGCATTCCTTGGGGATTCTTCATTAGTGCTGAGCTAACTATAGCGCAAAGTCGTATTTCTTTGGTTAATCAAATTCAAAAAGTTTATCGATCCCAGGGAGTTCACATTCATAATAGACATATAGAAATTATTGTGCGTCAAATAACATCAAAAGTATTGGTTTCAGAAGATGGAATGTCTAATGTTTTTTTGCCTGGCGAACTAATTGGATTGTTGCGGGCCGAACGAGCTGGGCGTTCCTTAGAAGAGTCGATCTGCTATCGAGTTCTATTATTGGGGATAACAAAAACATCTTTGAATACTCAAAGTTTCATATCTGAAGCAAGTTTTCAAGAAACTGCTAGAGTTTTATCAAAAGCCGCTCTCCGGGGTCGCATAGATTGGTTGAAAGGTCTGAAAGAGAACGTTGTTTTAGGGGGAATGATGCCAGTTGGTACTGGATTCAAAAGAATAATATACCGTTCAAAGCAAAGGCAATATAACAAGATTACCCCGGAAACAAAAAAAAGAATTTATGTGATACATCAAAATAATCTAGGATTTAAGAATTCCTAAAATAATGATTCTTAAGGTCGTATTCATCTCCGGTCACTTTATTTTGTATATATTTTGTATAATAAAAGAAACATAATAAATAAACGAATCATATTCAATGAAATAGAAAAAATGGCCCGATCTTTTTTTTATCAACGGCAAATTTTCAGTAGAAGAGAAGGTTCCTTCGGAACACTTATTTTTTTCTATTTCAGTATACTGGGTCTCTTTCTTTCATTTCAAAAAATTGATCTAATTTCTATTTGGAAATGAAAGAAAAGTGTGGGGATAATTATAAATGACAAAAAGATATTGGAACATAATTTTGGAAGAGATGATGGAAGCTGGTGTTCATTTTGGCCACGGTACTAGAAAATGGAATCCTAAAATGTCACCTTATATTTCTGCAAAGCGTAAGGGTATTCATATTACAAATCTTATTAGAACTGCTCGGTTTTTATCAGAATCTTGTGATTTAGTTTTTGATGCAGCAAGTGGGGGAAAACAATTCTTAATTGTTGGTACAAAAAAAAAAGCAGCTGATTCAGTAGCGCGGGCTGCAATAAGAGCTCGGTGTCATTATGTTAATAAAAAATGGCTCGGCGGTATGTTAACGAATTGGTATACTACAAAAACACGACTTCAAAAGTTCAGGGACTTGAGAATGCAACAAAAGACGGGGAGATTTCATAGTTTTCCAAAAAAAGATGCCGCTATATTGAAGAGACAATTAGCTCAATTGGAAACATATCTTGGCGGCATTAAATATATGAAGGGCTTACCAGATATTGTAATAATCGTCGATCAACAAGAAGAATATACGGCTCTTCGAGAATGTATAACTTTGGAAATTCCAACAATTTGTTTAATTGATACAAATAGTGACCCGGACCTCGCTGATATTTCAATTCCAGCTAATGATGATGCTATAGCCTCAATTCGATTAATTCTTAACAAATTAGTTTTTGCAATTTGTGAGGGTCGGTCTAGATATATACGAAATTCTTGATTAATAATAAGATAAAAAATTCTTGAATTTGCTTCGAGGGGTTCATAGATTTATGGAATCGCTTACTATACTAGTAAGAAATTGCACAAAAATGAAAATAGAAAACAAACAAAAATTTTATGTAATTAGTATCGGTATTCAAAATCAAAAATGAAAGTAGACAAATCAAAAGGGAAAGGAGATGTTTGAATAAAAATAATTCCCTTTTTTCAACTTCTTTTTTTAGAGGACAGGACAATATGAATGTTTTATTATGCTCTATCAACACATTAAAAAGATTATACGATATATCTGCTGTGGAAGTAGGTCAACATTTCTATTGGCAAATAGGGGGTTTCCTAGTACATGCCCAAGTACTTATTACTTCTTGGGTTGTAATTGCTATCTTATTGGTTTCAGCCATTCTAGTTATTCGAAATCTGCAAACCATTCCCACTTTCGGTCAGAATTTATTTGAATATGTTCTTGAATTCATTCGAGACGTGAGCAAAACTCAGATTGGAGAAGAATATGGTCCGTGGGTTCCTTTTATTGGAACTTTGTTTCTATTTATTTTTGTTTCTAATTGGTCAGGGGCTCTTTTACCTTGGAAAATCATCCAATTACCTCATGGGGAGTTAGCTGCACCCACAAATGATATAAATACTACCGTTGCATTAGCTTTACTTACATCAGTTGCATATTTCTATGCGGGTCTTTCAAAAAAAGGATTAGCTTATTTTAGTAAATACATCCAACCAACTCCAATCCTTTTACCGATTAACATATTAGAAGATTTCACAAAACCCTTATCCCTTAGTTTTCGACTTTTCGGAAATATATTAGCTGATGAATTAGTAGTTGTTGTTCTTGTTTCTTTAGTACCTTTAGTAGTTCCTATACCTGTCATGTTCCTTGGATTATTCACAAGCGGTATTCAAGCTCTCATTTTTGCTACTTTAGCTGCGGCTTATATAGGTGAATCCATTGAAGGCCATCATTGACTAGTTTTCTCAAAAATAGTCTTTTTTGTTTAGCTTGCCACACATATATTGTGGCTCAATAGAATCTACAAAATAAACATCTATCTATAGATATATAGATAGATATAGATAGATCTATTCGATTAGTATATATTAGTTTGGATATTCAAAAAAAATGAATAGCTAGAATTAGAATTCTGTATGATATTTACGTTTACAATGTGTGATAAAAAGATACTATATAGAATGTTAGTAGATTCTCGTTTGATTCACATTTAATTCAACAATTGATCAAAAGATAATTAAAAACATTTAGATCACCCAATTTCCTATATTTCTTTGAAACATTAATGAAATCGAATGAATTTATTTAGATTGATTGTATCCATATGGGATAAGAGAATAAGAAAAGAGGGAAGGGGAGCTTAAAAAAAAACATGATAAAAAAAATAGAAGTGAGGGGATCAGTCAAGGTTTTTTAGGTTTCAAAGAATGAATTTCAATTTCGATTGAATCTAAAACACAAAGAAAATTAGTTTACAGCATAGAAGAAACCTATGTATATGTGATATGATATTATAGATGAACTAGTTTTATATGAACTAACCATATATCTGAAATAACTAATCTTTTCTATATAAAAAAGGCCTCGCTATTACTGTCAATTTCTATAGGGATAGAAAAGCAAAGTCCTTGCGTTTCAGCTCTAATTGTGAATTGAAAATTAAAAAACTAAAGAAATTGTATAAAAAAACGAAGAATTCAAAGAATGATTCCAAAATTAAGGTAAGAGAAGAACAAAGATTATACAGATTCACCCCCAAAACTATGTAGTTCGAGACGAAAAAAGAAATCTCGAAGTAATTCGTTTAATAACTATTATTTTCAATTTTTAATTCTTATTTTTATTAATTACTTTAACTGAAAAAGTCTTGGTAATTGAAAAATGAAGTCAGAATTTATTAGTCGATTATATCATTAACTATTTCTTTCTTTTATATGTAGGTTACGAGGAAATTCTCATGAATCCAATTATTTCTGCCGCTTCTGTTATTGCTGCTGGATTGGCCGTAGGGCTTGCTTCTATTGGACCTGGGGTTGGTCAAGGCACTGCCGCAGGGCAAGCTGTAGAGGGGATTGCACGACAACCAGAGGCAGAGGGAAAAATACGGGGTACTTTATTACTTAGTCTGGCTTTTATGGAAGCTTTAACAATTTACGGGCTGGTTGTAGCATTAGCACTTTTATTTGCTAATCCTTTTGTTTAATCCTAAAAAGATAAAAATACATATGTGGACTTCCTTTTTCGAATTATATTAATAATTCACTCCTACAATTCTTTATCTGTTCGGATAAGAACACAGGAGAAGGACTAATTGAAAGGTATTCACATACTTATTCACCCTCTTTCTTCTTTTTGTTTAGTCCAATGAACCCCTCTTTTATTTTATTTCTTTTAAGATAATTTTTTGAAAGTGTTCAAACTAGATAGATTTTGCAATTGATAAAAGAACTGGTATCTAATTCTAAGAAGTATCATTCTTTTAGGGAATCTTCCAATTGATTGACCAATCCAAATTATATCAAATTCTATAATTATATATTCCAATTAGATTATTATATTATCTATCTAATAGGAATATTAGAAAGATAATTAGTCTATTCATAAGAGGAGATGAGATCATATGAAAAATATAACCGATTCTTTCCTTTGTTTGGGCTCCTGGCCATCCGCCGGAAGTTTCGTGTTTAATACCGATATTTTAGCAACAAATCCAATAAATCTTAGTGTAGTGTTAGGTCTACTGGTTTTTTTTGGAAAGGGAGTGTGTGCGAGTTGTTTATTTCAAAGAATAAATTGGATTTAACCAAACTGCACTTTTTAGTTTAGTTAGAATTAAGAAAATGTGCAGAATCCCGCGAATTACTTCTGAATTCATTTTCTTTTTTGAATAAATTAAGAAAAATCTTAAAGAACCATAGCATTTCGCGCTTTATTGGTAATCCACTTTGATTCTCTATTTACCAAAAATTTTGGACTATTACCATGGTTAAAAAGAGTTTGAAGTCTATACGCAGTGTAGTACTCTTTCTACCGCTATATTAATACAGAAAGGAAACGGTTTCAAAAAAATTATTCGATTTTTTTTCGATATAAAACACTCATGTCGATAAAAAAAATGGCTTGAATCCTATTTATGGCGAGAAATAAAAAACGGGTGAATTTAAACCTCCCCTTTGTACGATGCGTAATCGATGGATGACCTATGTATAAATTCAAAAGAAGTCTTTGGATTTGAATAAAAAAACAACTTTGTTGACATATATTTGTTTGGTCAAAAGAGTCCTCCGAATATTCTAGTCTTATATTGGTAATTGTTTTCACTTTGAATAGAGAAGAGAGGATAGGCTCATTACATAAAAAATTGGTAAATTTCCGATAAGTAATTGAGTGTGAGAGCCAAATGAATCGAAAGATTCATGTTTGGTTCGGGAAGAGATCATAGACATTTTGAAATGGATGGAAAGAGAGTCTACTTTCATTACGTGATTTATTAGATAATCGAAAACAGAAAATCTGGAGAACTATTCGAAACTCAGAAGAATTACAGGAAAACGCCATTGAACAGCTCGAAAAAGCCCAGGCCCGCTTAAGGAAAGTTGAAACAGAAGCAGATCTGTTTCGGGTGAATGGCTATTCTGAGATCAAACGAGAAAAATTGAATTTAATTAATTCAATTTATACGACTTTGGAACAATTAGAAAATTACAAAAACGAAGCTATTGATTTTGAACAACAAAGAGTTATTAATCAAGTTCGACAGCGGGTTTTACAACAAGCCTTACAGGGAGCTCTAGGAACTCTAAATAGTTGCTTGAACAACGAGTTACATTTACGTACTGTTAGTGCTAATATTGGCATGTTTGGGATGATGAAATAAAAAAATAACTGATTAGGCTTTCTATTATACAATAGAGTATAGGCATCATTTTTTTCTTATAAAAAATAAATTTAAGATATTTTCATGGTAACCATTCGTGCAGATGAAATTAGTAAAATTATCCGTGAACGCATTGAGCAATATAATACAGAAGTAAAAATTGTAAATACTGGTACCGTACTTCAAGTAGGCGATGGTATTGCTCGTATTTATGGTCTTGATGAAGTAATGGCGGGTGAATTGGTGGAATTTGAAGAAGGTACTATAGGCATTGCTTTGAATTTGGAATCAAAAAATGTTGGTGTTGTATTAATGGGTGATGGTTTGCTGATACAAGAGGGAAGTTCAGTAAAAGCAACAGGAAGAATTGCTCAGATACCTGTAAGTGAAGCTTATTTGAGTCGTGTTATAAATGCCCTGGCTAAACCAATTGACGGTCGAGGAGAAATTTCAGCTTCGGAATCTCGATTAATAGAATCTCCCGCTCCCGGTATTATTTCAAGACGTTCGGTATATGAGCCTCTCCAAACAGGACTTATTGCTATTGATTCGATGATCCCCATAGGACGGGGCCAGCGAGAATTAATTATTGGAGATAGACAAACAGGTAAAACAGCAGTAGCCACAGATACAATTCTCAATCAACAGGGACAAAATGTAATATGTGTTTATGTAGCTGTTGGTCAAAAAGCATCTTCTGTGGCTCAAGTGGTGACTACCTTACAAGAAAGAGGAGCAATGGAATACACTATTGTAGTAGCTGAAACAGCGGATTCTCCAGCTACATTACAATACCTCGCGCCTTATACAGGAGCAGCTCTGGCTGAATATTTTATGTACCGTGAACGTCACACTTTAATCATTTATGACGATCTCTCCAAACAAGCACAGGCTTATCGGCAAATGTCTCTTCTATTACGAAGACCACCAGGTCGCGAAGCTTATCCAGGGGATGTTTTTTATTTACATTCGCGTCTTTTGGAAAGAGCCGCTAAATTAAGTTCTCAGTTAGGCGAAGGAAGTATGACTGCTTTACCAATAGTTGAAACTCAATCGGGAGATGTTTCAGCTTATATTCCTACGAATGTAATTTCCATTACAGATGGCCAAATATTCTTATCGGCCGATCTATTCAATGCTGGAATAAGACCCGCTATTAATGTTGGTATTTCAGTTTCCAGAGTTGGATCGGCGGCTCAAATCAAAGCCATGAAACAAGTAGCTGGTAAATTAAAATTGGAATTAGCACAATTCGCAGAATTAGAAGCTTTTGCACAATTCGCTTCTGATCTAGATAAAGCTACTCAAAATCAATTAGCAAGAGGTCAACGATTGCGCGAGTTGCTTAAACAATCCCAATCAGCTCCTCTTACTGTGGAAGAACAGATAGTAACTATTTATACCGGAACGAATGGTTATCTTGATTCATTAGAAATTGGACAGGTAAGGAAATTTCTTGTTGAGTTACGTGCTTACTTAAAGACGAATAAACCTCAATTCAAAGAAATCATATCTTCTACCAAGACATTCACTGGGGAAGCAGAAGCCCTTTTAAAGGACGCTATTAAAGAACAGATGGAACTCTTTTTATTCCAGGAACAAGTAGAAAAAAATTGATGAATCATTAAATAATTTTGTAATTCAATTTTCCAATTTTTATAATTAGTATCTTTTAATATGTTTTTATTTCATTTGAATATTATATATAATGAATTCGAATCAAAATGTAATAAATCAAAAAAAATAGAAGGACAAGGTTGAAATTAGATATGCAAACAACTTGCGTCCAATAGGATTTGAACCTATACCTAAGGTTTAGAAGACCTCTGTCCTATCCATTAGACAATGGACGCTTCTATTTTATATTTGATTCTTTAACCTTTTTAACTAAACCTTATTAAAAAGATTAAAGAATCAAACAAATATAAAGAATTCTAGAAATTATAAAAATAAAATAAATCAAATATTTAGAATAAAAGAAAAAAAAAATAAAAAAGAAAAATCAATTGAATATAATTGAATATATATAACTAAAACTAAATTAAGAAATGAAAATGAAGAATTGACAAATTCTTTAAGAATTCTAGATTCATTCTCGAAGAAAAAAGATAGATTTAAATAGAATAAAATAGAAGCGGGTAGCGGGAATCGAACCCGCATCGTT
>NW_028197130.1:42500-44884 GCF_037176805.1 Vigna unguiculata | reverse complement strand
AGGCTTAGCTCAAGACCCCACTACTCGTCGTATTTGGTTTGGTATTGCTACCGCACATGACTTCGAAAGTCATGATGATATTACTGAGGAACGTCTTTATCAGAATATTTTTGCTTCTCATTTCGGGCAATTAGCAATCATTTTTCTGTGGACTTCCGGGAATCTCTTTCATGTAGCTTGGCAAGGTAATTTTGAGACATGGGTACAGGATCCTTTACATGTAAGACCTATTGCTCATGCAATTTGGGATCCTCATTTTGGTCAACCAGCTGTAGAAGCTTTTACTCGAGGGGGTGCTCTAGGTCCTGTTAATATAGCCTATTCTGGTGTTTATCAGTGGTGGTATACAATCGGTTTACGTACTAATGGGGATCTTTATACTGGAGCTATTTTTCTATTAATACTTTCTATTATATCTTTAATAGCAGGTTGGTTACACCTACAACCAAAATGGAAACCGAGTGTTTCGTGGTTTAAAAATGCCGAATCCCGCCTCAATCATCATTTGTCAGGACTATTCGGAGTAAGTTCCTTGGCTTGGACAGGGCATTTAGTTCATGTTGCTATTCCGGGGTCCAGGGGGGAATCCGTTCGATGGAACAATTTATTAGATATCTTGCCGCACCCCGAGGGATTAGGTCCATTTTTTACAGGTCAGTGGAATCTTTATGCTCAAAACCCAGATTCCAATAATCATATATTTGGTACCCCTCAAGGAGCAGGAACTGCTATTCTAACACTTCTCGGAGGATTTCATCCGCAAACTCAAAGTTTATGGTTAACTGATATTGCACACCATCATTTGGCTATTGCGTTTATTTTTCTAGTTGCTGGCCATATGTATAGAACTAATTTCGGGATTGGTCACAGTATTAAAGATCTTTTAGAAGCACATACTCCTCCGGGGGGTAGATTGGGGCGTGGGCATAAGGGTCTTTATGATACAATCAATAATTCAATTCATTTTCAATTAGGTCTTGCTCTAGCCTCTTTAGGGGTTATTACTTCCTTGGTAGCACAACACATGTACTCTTTACCTGCTTATGCGTTTATAGCGCAAGACTTTACTACTCAAGCTGCCTTATATACTCATCATCAATATATAGCAGGCTTCATTATGACAGGGGCTTTTGCTCATGGAGCTATCTTTTTTATTAGAGATTATAATCCAGAGCAGAATCAAGATAATGTCTTGGCAAGAATGTTAGACCATAAAGAAGCTATCATATCCCACTTAAGTTGGGCTAGCCTCTTTCTGGGGTTCCATACTCTGGGACTTTATGTCCATAACGATGTCATGCTTGCTTTTGGTACTCCGGAGAAACAAATTTTGATTGAACCTATATTTGCCCAATGGATACAATCTGCTCATGGTAAAACTTCCTATGGGTTCGATATACTTTTATCTTCAACGAACAGTCCGGCGTTCAATGCGGGACGAAGCATATGGTTGCCTGGTTGGTTAAACGCTGTAAATGAGAATAGTAATTCTCTATTCTTAACAATAGGGCCTGGAGACTTCTTGGTTCATCATGCTATTGCTCTTGGTTTACATACAACTACTTTGATTTTAGTAAAAGGTGCTTTGGATGCGCGTGGTTCTAAGTTAATGCCTGATAAAAAAGATTTTGGTTATAGTTTTCCTTGTGATGGCCCGGGACGAGGCGGAACTTGTGATATTTCCGCTTGGGACGCATTTTATTTGGCAGTTTTCTGGATGTTAAATACCATTGGATGGGTTACTTTTTATTGGCATTGGAAACACATTACACTATGGCAGGGTAATATTTCACAGTTTAATGAATCTTCTACCTATTTGATGGGATGGTTAAGAGATTATCTATGGTTGAACTCTTCACAACTTATCAATGGATATAACCCTTTTGGTATGAATAGTTTATCAGTCTGGGCATGGATGTTCTTGTTTGGACATCTTGTTTGGGCTACTGGATTTATGTTCTTAATTTCTTGGCGCGGATATTGGCAGGAATTGATTGAAACTTTGGCATGGGCTCATGAACGTACACCTTTGGCTAATTTGATTCGATGGAGAGATAAACCAGTGGCTCTTTCCATTGTGCAAGCAAGATTGGTTGGACTAGCCCACTTTTCCGTAGGTTATATATTTACTTATGCAGCCTTCTTAATTGCCTCTACATCGGGCAAATTCGGTTAATTGAATTCTTTATTATATATATCTGGCAAGAATCTCATTTCCTTCTATAGGGAAGAGAAGCCACTTATACATCTAGGATCCGACTTCTATCATTGATGCTAATAGCAAATTAACCATTATGGCAAGGAAAAGTGTTATTCAGAGGGAAAAGAAGAGACAAAAATTGGAACAGAAATATCATTTGATTCGCCGATCCTCAAAAAAAGAA
>NW_028197130.1:32500-37500 GCF_037176805.1 Vigna unguiculata | reverse complement strand
TAGGATCATAGGTTTTCTAAATTTCTATTTCATTTACAGTTTTTTCTTTAGTATTTCATTTTTTTTTATAAATACTATAATAAAAAGAAAAAACTGTAAATGAAAGTTTTTGTCTCATATATATGAATTGCTGGAAAAATATCGTACACATCGATATGAAAAGAAACTATTTGATATGTGAAGACATAATTTAATGTATTTTTCTATTATTTCTATAAGATTCTATCTAATCTTATAGAAATAATAGAAATTTATGGAAAAAAATATGTTTCATTTTAATTTTAAAAAAACTTGTTTGGTGGAACTTGAAATTCGTATTAAGGCCCTTCTGAGTAAAGAAAAGGCATAACCTTTTTTCTTAGTTCAGAAACAAGAAGATTTCATTGGAAATATTCAGAGATTCTTAGGGAGTCTAAACGAAAAAAGTCTTAAAAAGAAAAAAAATTGTTCGAATTGAATCTTTATCAAATTTGAATATCAGAATAGTAGATATAAATATAATTCAACGGGTTAGGTCCACTTACTTTTTTTTATTTTTCCATTATTGAATTTTACACTTTTTCTTTTTTATTACAAATAGAAACTTTTTCAAAATATCAAGAATCTTTTTATTCTTCCTTCAAATAGAAAGACTATTGCTTTTGAAAAAAAAAGTAAAAAGCCCCTTATCGGATTTGAACCGATGACTTACGCCTTACCATGGCGTTACTCTACCACTGAGTTAAAAGGGCCCTTTTTCTTTCTTTCAATTTCTAAATAAGGAACTAGCATGACTAGTACATATATTTGTTACTGTGTATACTTATTCTATAAATTTATATAAATTATTTCTATAAATTTATATAAATTATATAAATTAAATGATATAAATGGGATTAGAATACATGTACATCAATATCTATTATTTGTATAATGACTCATCAAAGAACAAAAAATTGGATTTACCTAGTGAATAGAATATAGTTAAAAAAAAGAATTGATTAAGATTGGATTTGATCCATATCAAATATATTATTTCAAAATGGATTCTTGAAGTCATTCTAATCATAACACTAAATTCTTTTTATTGATACATAAATGTACTCACAAAATAAAATATTTCATCGAAACATTGATAAAATCGAATCATTGATAAAATGGATTCAATATGTTCTGTCCCTAAACCAAATTTTTATTTTTTTATTGAAAAATTCTATTTTCCAAAGTTTTTTTTCTTAGTATTAGATATAAATCTACCTATCGAATCTTAGTATTAGTAATAAATGATAGAAATGAAGTTTTAACCTCTCGTCCTTTGCAACAAACGAATCATTCCTGTGAAGAATTTTCTCTTTATTGGAACATTACTTCTTTTTTTTTCTTATTATGACTGGAATAAAAAAATTTAGAAATATAAATGATTAATAAAAAATTTCTATGGAATTATGAAAGAACGAAAAATATTTTTTTTTATCGAATCATATCATTATATTGACAATTGCAAAAAACTGTTCATACTATGAACGTAGTATAATGGCGGTCGGGCAAGTATGCCCCCATCGTCTAGTGGTTCAGGACATCTCTCTTTCAAGGAGGCAGCGGGGATTCGACTTCCCCTGGGGGTAGGGTGTTACGAAAGGAAGTTGATCAAAAATTTTCAATAAAAACTGAAATGTATTCTTCCTATTGTGCTGGGTCGATGCCCGAGCGGTTAATGGGGACGGACTGTAAATTCGTTGGCAATATGTCTACGCTGGTTCAAATCCAGCTCGGCCCAAGAATTTGCCGATCCACTATGAAATTCTATAACCCATTTATAGTTCTCTGGAAATGACTGATGTGCTATGATACGGAAGAATCAAAATATTAAACATATCTAAGGTTATTTCTTTTTTTTCTGTATTCCATATTTCTTTCCACAAATTCAAAATCTTGTTAATAATCGGTATTCATGTCAAGATCTGTAAGTAGAAAATATAAGGAAAAATTGAAAAAAAAAATATTTTTTTTTCATTGATTCAATTTTCAATCGATTTGTTAATAGAATAAGAATAAGAAACGGATTACGAGTAATTTGTGTCGATCTCACTAAAGTGGATATCGATATACATATCAATATATAAAAAAATGCGCTTTTTTCATTTACAACAAAAAGGTTCGAATCCGAAATAGAAAAAGAAAAGGTTTGACAGAAACGGTCCGTAAAAATATTTATACAGTACACCCCTTTCCCTGGGATTGTAGTTCAATTGGTCAGAGCACCGCCCTGTCAAGGCGGAAGCTGCGGGTTCGAGCCCCGTCAATCCCGTTGGATATAAATCCAAAAAAATAAAAAATAAATTCCTTTTTTGTGTATTTGTAGGGAATCAAATTGATAAACAAAATTTTATTTGGGGCCCCCCCCTGCTTTTTCATTTGTTTCGCCGAAAAAGGAAGGAAAGGGATTTTGGACTTTCATCAAGAATAAATGTTTTTTTGTTTTATTTAGTATGGATAAAAGATCTTCCTATGTTATACTATTTCATGAGTTGATTTGATAGCTCAGATTTTGTGATTCATGATATTGATCCGATTTGATATCATTGAAATCCAATTTATACCATTGTTGAAAGATTGAACATTTCTATGGGATTAAATCCCGAATTTTTTTTTTAGAAATTTAAGAGAAATAGAACATAATAAAGATTATGGAAGTAAATATTCTCGCATTTATTGCTACTAGCACTGTTTATTCTAGTTCCTACTGCTTTTTTACTTATAATTTATGTAAAAACGGTAAGTAAAAGTGACTAATTTCACTGAAATATGATTTCTTCATTTTTATGAATGATTTAAAAAAATGATCGTACAATCAGCGTAATCCAGATAGTAGAAATCAATTTGATTTCTACTATCTGAGAATTGCGTCCAATTTTTTTTTTCAGATTCTTTTTACAAACAATTCCGGTATCTTAGGAAAAAAAGGGGGTAAAAAAACAGGAATGGTTATTACACGGTCCGCCATTTTCCATATATATATATATCTATATAACCAGGTTAAGCGTCAGTTCATCGAAATAGAAATTTTAAGAAAAATTTGATTGGAATAGGAATCCATTTCTTCTTCTTTTTGATTCCCTTGTTTTTCTCAAAATAGGAATATGGGAATAATGAAAATATTTGTTTGATTGAAAGAGTATTTTCAATTCCTATAAGATACATAGAATACATTACACTACTAAAATATAATAGAATCAAGATAGATTTTCTATTTGAACTCAATTAATTAGTATTAGTTTAAATGAAATATTTTCATTCAATAGTTTCGAAATTCAAAAATTCAGGTAGAAATCAACAAGGTTACTTGGATCCCTTAACTCAATTTTTAGTATCCCTATAGCCCACTTCTTCCCCATACTACGAGGGAAAGGGAAAATGAAAAAACTACCATTAAAGCAGCCCAAGCAATACTTACTATATCCATGTAAATTTTGTCTCCTATCTCTATAAATATGAAGGAACTATTTCATTATTTTTTCAAATTTTTTATTCTATTCTTTTTTTTGTATTATTCGCTAAAAATACTATACTATAATAGTGGAATTGCTATTACAGAGTCAAAAAAAGGATTCTGGGCTAACATCATTCACGAAAAACAAGAATTCATTCTATTTATTAGTTATTAGAACATCTAAAAAGTTTTTTTTGATTATTTTTAGTAAAATCATAAAACATTAAACATAAAAAAATTATAGGAAGTTATAAGTCAATGAATGTTACTACCAGGTGGGAATATTAAGATTTCTCTTTTATCATTTCCTTAAGGATTTCATAAAAAAAGAATCAAGACAGATTCATTTGCATACTTATACTCTTCTTTCTATTTGAAATAGTCCCTTAAATGTCTCCCAATTCGTTCTCTAAAATAATTAAAAAAACTTTTTTTCTTTTCTATTCGATTTTAGAATCAAAACTTTTTAATTTTATTAGAATATAGAATATGAAAATCTAAAGAATACTTTTTTTGAATATTACGAAAGCGAATTAGCTAAATTAAAGCTATTAAATAGAATTGATCTAAATAAATAATATTGATAAAATGTGGAAGCACTCATAAACTTTAAATTAGTCTGTATAGAAGGTTTTTCTTCTGCCTTTTCTCTACCTAAAAATGGACTTTCCTATCCGACTTATTCTTAATCCAATCTAATAAAAGACCCAGTCAGGAGACAGACACTACAATAGTTGTGTAGTGAACGAACTATCATTTCTAAATTTATGGATTCCTTTTCACTACTAGAATCTTTCCTTGAATTCGAGACAAAAATATTTACAACATTTTTTAAGCTACTGATGCTTATAATTTCGAATCAAACGCAATTCTCAAGACTCCTTTTCCCTCGCTTGCTTCTGTTGGAAAAAAAGTTTTCTAAAAAAACGTAATATAATCTTTCATTTACAGTTTCTTATCGATCAGGCGACACCCGGATTTGAACTGGGGAAAAAGGATTTGCAGTCCCCCGCCTTACCACTCGGCCATGCCGCCAATAAAAATATAGATATGAAGTTTTTGAGAATACTCCCCCCTTTTCTTTCTATTGAAAAATTGAAAAACAATCTTGAGACAAATCGCAACCGTTAACTATTCTTTTATGAATTATTCTTGAATATTTGAATAGAAATTTTTTTTTCTTAATGAGATCAGAAAATAAAAATTGATACATAACCAATCAATATTGCTTTTTTTTTTAACTTTGTTCATTCTAATTATAACAGCAACTTTCAATATATGTAAACCCTAGAATATCAATTTGATCTGTTACACAGATATTATCTAATCGAGTATCTTATCCATATCTATATAGATATAGAATACCAATACTATACGGTATTTTCAAGAAATTATCGTGCTTATTCTTTTTTTACAATTTTCAATAGAAAATTTGTAAAAATTCACACAACATGTTATGTGTTTGTTATCCTGAACAAATATGACTGCAATAAAGTTAGAGACAGATCTATAGCTGCAGTTAAATATATGC
>NW_028197130.1:0-27500 GCF_037176805.1 Vigna unguiculata | reverse complement strand
TTCGTTTGCTAGACCCGTAGTTAAAAAACCCACTTTCTTACGATTACGAGGTTCATTCGAATATGAAATCCAATCTTGGAAACACAGCATACCACTTTTTTTTACTACCCGAGGTTTTGATATATTTCGAAATCGAGAAATTTCAAGCGGAGCTGTTGCTATCCGAGAACAATTAGCCGATCTGGATTTGAGAATTATTATGGATTATTCGTTGATAGAATGGAAAGAATTAGGGAAAGAGGGATCCCCGGACAATGAAAACGAATGGGAAGATCGAAAAGTTGGAAGAAGAAAGAATTTTTTGGTTCGGCGTATAGAATTAGCTAAGCATTTTATACGAACAAATATAGAACCAGAATGGATGGTTTTATGTCTCTTACCAGTTCTTCCTCCCGAATTGAGACCGATTATTCAAATAGATGGGGGCAAATTAATGAGCTCAGATATTAATGAACTATATAGAAGAGTTATCTATCGGAATAATACTCTTATCGATCTATTAACAACAAGTAGATCTACTCCAGGAGAATTAGTAATATGTCAGGAGAAATTGGTACAAGCAGCCGTGGATACACTTCTTGATAATGGAATCCGCGGACAACCGATGAGGGACGGTCATAATAAGGTTTACAAATCTTTTTCTGATATAATCGAGGGTAAAGAGGGAAGATTTCGCGAGACCCTACTTGGGAAACGGGTTGATTATTCAGGTCGTTCTGTCATTATTGTAGGTCCATCACTTTCATTACATAGATGTGGATTGCCCGGCGAAATAGCAATAGAACTTTTCCAGACATTTCTAATTCGTGATCTAATTCGAAAACATTTTGCTTCCAACATAGGAATTGCTAAGAGTAAAATTCGGCAAAAAGAACCGATTGTATGGGAAATACTTCAAGAAGTTATGCAGGGACATCCCGTATTGCTAAATAGAGCACCTACTCTGCATAGATTAGGTATACAGGCATTCCAACCCATTTTAGTAGAGGGGCGTGCTATTTGTTTGCATCCATTAGTTTGTAAGGGATTCAATGCAGACTTTGATGGCGATCAAATGGCTGTTCATGTGCCTTTATCCTTAGAAGCTCAAGCAGAAGCACGTTTACTTATGTTTTCTCATACAAACCTCTTGTCTCCAGCTATCGCGGATCCAATTTCTGTACCAACTCAAGATATGCTTATTGGACTTTACATATTAACGAATGGGAATCGTCGGGGTATTTCTTCAAATAGGTATAATCCACGTAATTGCAGAAATTTGAAAAATGAAAGAATTCCCCAAAAAAACTATAAGTATACGAAAAAAAAAGAACCTTTTTTTTGGAATTCCTATGATGCAATTGGAGCTTATCAACAGAAAAGAATAACCTTCGATAGTCCTTTGTGGCTCCGGTGGCGACTAGATCTACGCATTATTTCGTCAAGAGAAGTTCCTATCGAAGTTCACTATGAATCTTTAGGCACCTATCATGAAATTTATGGGCATTATCTAGTAGTAAGAAGTACAAAAAAACAAATTCGTTCTATTTACATTCGAACCAACGTAGGTCATATTTCTTTTTATCGAGAAATCGAAGAAGCTGTACAAGGTTTTTGCCGAGCCTATTCATATGGTATCTAATCATATAGATGGTTGTATCTAAGATAAACAAATTTATGATACTGGTGTAAATTCAAATCTTCATGATTTAACATTTAACAAGGATCTTAGTTTTTTAATTTCTCAATTTCTACACAAATTAAGATAAAGAAAAGGCAGTTTTTCAATCATTGACTCAAATCCATTGTTGAACTGAATGAATCCCACTGAGTGGAATAGGGAGGTACTTATGGCAGAACGGACCAATCTAATGTTTCACAATAAA
Source organism: Vigna unguiculata (assembly GCF_037176805.1). Classification (NCBI taxonomy): domain Eukaryota; kingdom Viridiplantae; phylum Streptophyta; class Magnoliopsida; order Fabales; family Fabaceae; genus Vigna; species Vigna unguiculata. The sequence goes on along the minus strand of NW_028197130.1, from coordinate 25,635 downwards.
GTGATAGGTGGAACTGCCATTAAACGACTTATTAGCAGATTAATAGATCACTTCGGAATGGCATATACATCACATATCCTGGATCAAGTCAAGACTCTGGGATTCCGCCAAGCTACGGCTACATCCATTTCATTAGGAATTGATGACCTTTTAACAATACCTTCGAAAGGATGGCTAGTCCGAGATGCTGAACACCAAAATTTGATTTTGGAAAAACAGCATCATTATGGAAATGTACATGCAGTAGAAAAATTACGCCAATCCATTGAGATATGGTATGCTACAAGTGAATATTTTCGACAAGAAATGAATCCTAATTTTAGAATGACCGATCCTTTTAATCCAGTCCATATAATGTCCTTTTCGGGAGCTAGAGGAAATGCATCTCAAGTACACCAATTAGTAGGTATGAGAGGATTAATGTCGGATCCACAAGGACAAATGATTGATTTACCTATTCAAAGCAATTTACGCGAAGGGCTATCTTTAACAGAATATATAATTTCTTGCTACGGAGCTCGTAAAGGGGTTGTAGATACTGCTGTACGAACATCAGATGCTGGATATCTTACACGTAGACTTGTTGAAGTGGTTCAACATATTGTTATACGTCGAACAGATTGTGGTACCATTCGAGGAATTTCAGTAAATACCCAGAATGAAACGATGCCGGAAAGTAGTTGGACACAAACATTAATTGGTCGTGTATTAGCAGACGATATATACAGAGGTTCACGATGCATTGCCATTAGAAATCAAGATATTGGAATTGGACTTTTCAATCGATTGAAAACCTTTCAAACACAACCAATATCTATACGAACTCCTTTTACCTGTAGGAATACATCTTGGATCTGTCGATTGTGTTATGGTCAAAGTCCTACTCAAGGTCACTTGGTGGAATTAGGAGAAGCTGTAGGTATTATTGCGGGCCAATCCATTGGAGAACCGGGCACTCAATTAACATTAAGAACTTTTCATACTGGCGGAGTATTCACAGGGGGGACTGCCGAACAGGTGCGAGCACCTTATAATGGAAAAATTAAATTCAATGAGGATTTGGTTCATCCTACACGTACACGTCACGGGCATCCTGCTTTTCTATGTTATATAGACTTGTATGTTAGTATTGAAAATGGTGACATTATACATAATGTGACTATTCCACCAAAAAGTTTTCTATTAGTTCAAAATAATCAATATGTAAAATCAGAACAAGTGATTGCCGAGATTCTCGCAGGAACATATACTTTTAATTTAAAAGAAAAAGTTCGAAAACATGTTTATTCTGACTTAGAAGGAGAAATGCATTGGAGTACGGATGTGTATCATGCATCAGAATTTAAATATAGTAATGTCCATATCTTACCAAAAACAAGTCATTTATGGATTTTATCAGGAAAATCAGACAGATCCGCTTCAGTCTCTTTTTCAACCCGAAAAGATCAAGATCAATTGAACATTCATTATCTTTCTACAGGAGAAAGAGATATTTGTAACCATTTAGCAAGTAATAATAAAGTAAGACATAATTTGTTTCGTTTCACTCCTTCTGAAAAAAAAGAAAGAAGGATTTCAGATTATTCAAAAAATAATCAAATCCTATGTAAAGATCATTGTCATTTTACACATCCTGCTATTTTTCACGATACTACGGATTTATTAGCAAAGAGGCGGAGAAATCGATTCATTATTCCATTTCAATTCCAATCGATTCAAGAACGAGACAAAGCACTAATGTTAGATTCCAGTATCTCGATTGAAATACCAATCCATGGTATTTTTCGTAGAAATAGTATTTTTGCTTATTTCGATGATCCTCAATACCGAACACAGAGCTCGGGTATTACTAAATATAGGACTATTGATATAAATTACATTTTTAAAAAAGAGGATTTTTTAATCGAGTATCCAGGAATTCAAGAATTTAAGACAAAATACCAAATTAAAGTAGATCAATTTTTTTTCATTCCCGAAGAAGTGTATATTTTACCAGAATTTTCTTCCATAATGGTACGGAACAATAGTATTATTGAAGTAGATACACCAATCACTGTAAATATAAGAAGTCAAGTAAGCGGGTTGGTTCGATTGGAGAAGAAAAAAAAAAAGATTCAATTAAAAATATTTTCCGGGAATATCTATTTTCCCGGAGAAATGGATAAGATATCCCGGCACAGTGCCATGTTGATACCACCGAGAACGGTAAAAAAAAATTCAAAAGGATCAAAAAAAAAAATGAAAAATTGGATCTATGCTCAATGGATCACAATTATGAAAAAAAAGTATTTTGTTTTGGTTCGACCGGTCATTTTATATGAAATAGAAGATAGGATCAATTTAATCCAATTTTTTTCCCAAGATATGTTACAAGAAAGAGATAATTTGGAACTTCAAATTATTCATTATATTCTTTCTGGAAATGGAAAATCAATTCGGGGAATTTCTAATTCTAATACAAGTATTCAATTAGTTCGGACTTGTTTAGTCTTAAATTGGGATCAAGACAAAAAATTGTCTTCTATCGAAAAAGGGCATGCTTCTTTTGTTGAACTAAGTATAAAAGGTTTGGTTAGATATTTCTTAAAAATGGACTTAGGAAAATCCCATATTTCATATATAAGAAAAAGGAAAGATCCGCTCGGTTCAAGATTTATCTTGGATAATGAGTCGGACTGGACCAACATCAATCCATTTTTTTTTATAGATCCGAGGGAAAAAGTTCAACAATCACTTAGTCAAAATCATGGAACTATTCATATGTTGTTGAATAGAAATGAGAAATGCCGATCTTTAATAATTTTGTCATCATCGAATTGTTTTCAAATACGATCATTCCACGATGGAAAATATTACAATGGGATAAAAGAAGAAATAAATCCAATTCAAAGAGATCCTCTGATTCCAATTCAAAATTCGTTAGGTCCTTTAGGAATAGCCCTTCAAGTTGCCCATTTTTATTTTTACCTTTTAATTACTAATAATCAGATCTCGATAAATAAAAACGGGCAACTTGACAAATTAAAAGAAACTTTTCAAGTATTAAAATATTATTTAATAGACGAAAACGAGATCATTTATAAATCTGATCTATCTAGTAACATCCTTTTAAATCCATTCTATTTGAATTGGCATTTTTTCCATCATAATTATTGTGAAAAAAAAACGTTTCCCATAATAAGTCTTGGTCAATTTATTTGCGAAAATGTATGTATAGTTCAAACGAAAAATGAACCACACCTTAAATCGGGTCAAATTCTAACTGTTCAAATGGATTCTGTAGGAATAAGATCGGCTAACCCTTATTTGGCGACTCCTGGAACAACTGTTCATGGTCATTATGGAGAAATACTTTCTGAAGGAGATATATTAGTTACATTTATATATCAAAAATCGAGATCAGGTGATATAACACAAGGTCTTCCAAAAGTAGAACAGGTATTGGAAGTTCGTTCGATTGATTCAATATCCATAAACCTAGAAAAGAGAGTGGATACTTGGAATGGGCGTATAACAAGAATTCTTGGCATTCCTTGGGGATTCTTCATTAGTGCTGAGCTAACTATAGCGCAAAGTCGTATTTCTTTGGTTAATCAAATTCAAAAAGTTTATCGATCCCAGGGAGTTCACATTCATAATAGACATATAGAAATTATTGTGCGTCAAATAACATCAAAAGTATTGGTTTCAGAAGATGGAATGTCTAATGTTTTTTTGCCTGGCGAACTAATTGGATTGTTGCGGGCCGAACGAGCTGGGCGTTCCTTAGAAGAGTCGATCTGCTATCGAGTTCTATTATTGGGGATAACAAAAACATCTTTGAATACTCAAAGTTTCATATCTGAAGCAAGTTTTCAAGAAACTGCTAGAGTTTTATCAAAAGCCGCTCTCCGGGGTCGCATAGATTGGTTGAAAGGTCTGAAAGAGAACGTTGTTTTAGGGGGAATGATGCCAGTTGGTACTGGATTCAAAAGAATAATATACCGTTCAAAGCAAAGGCAATATAACAAGATTACCCCGGAAACAAAAAAAAGAATTTATGTGATACATCAAAATAATCTAGGATTTAAGAATTCCTAAAATAATGATTCTTAAGGTCGTATTCATCTCCGGTCACTTTATTTTGTATATATTTTGTATAATAAAAGAAACATAATAAATAAACGAATCATATTCAATGAAATAGAAAAAATGGCCCGATCTTTTTTTTATCAACGGCAAATTTTCAGTAGAAGAGAAGGTTCCTTCGGAACACTTATTTTTTTCTATTTCAGTATACTGGGTCTCTTTCTTTCATTTCAAAAAATTGATCTAATTTCTATTTGGAAATGAAAGAAAAGTGTGGGGATAATTATAAATGACAAAAAGATATTGGAACATAATTTTGGAAGAGATGATGGAAGCTGGTGTTCATTTTGGCCACGGTACTAGAAAATGGAATCCTAAAATGTCACCTTATATTTCTGCAAAGCGTAAGGGTATTCATATTACAAATCTTATTAGAACTGCTCGGTTTTTATCAGAATCTTGTGATTTAGTTTTTGATGCAGCAAGTGGGGGAAAACAATTCTTAATTGTTGGTACAAAAAAAAAAGCAGCTGATTCAGTAGCGCGGGCTGCAATAAGAGCTCGGTGTCATTATGTTAATAAAAAATGGCTCGGCGGTATGTTAACGAATTGGTATACTACAAAAACACGACTTCAAAAGTTCAGGGACTTGAGAATGCAACAAAAGACGGGGAGATTTCATAGTTTTCCAAAAAAAGATGCCGCTATATTGAAGAGACAATTAGCTCAATTGGAAACATATCTTGGCGGCATTAAATATATGAAGGGCTTACCAGATATTGTAATAATCGTCGATCAACAAGAAGAATATACGGCTCTTCGAGAATGTATAACTTTGGAAATTCCAACAATTTGTTTAATTGATACAAATAGTGACCCGGACCTCGCTGATATTTCAATTCCAGCTAATGATGATGCTATAGCCTCAATTCGATTAATTCTTAACAAATTAGTTTTTGCAATTTGTGAGGGTCGGTCTAGATATATACGAAATTCTTGATTAATAATAAGATAAAAAATTCTTGAATTTGCTTCGAGGGGTTCATAGATTTATGGAATCGCTTACTATACTAGTAAGAAATTGCACAAAAATGAAAATAGAAAACAAACAAAAATTTTATGTAATTAGTATCGGTATTCAAAATCAAAAATGAAAGTAGACAAATCAAAAGGGAAAGGAGATGTTTGAATAAAAATAATTCCCTTTTTTCAACTTCTTTTTTTAGAGGACAGGACAATATGAATGTTTTATTATGCTCTATCAACACATTAAAAAGATTATACGATATATCTGCTGTGGAAGTAGGTCAACATTTCTATTGGCAAATAGGGGGTTTCCTAGTACATGCCCAAGTACTTATTACTTCTTGGGTTGTAATTGCTATCTTATTGGTTTCAGCCATTCTAGTTATTCGAAATCTGCAAACCATTCCCACTTTCGGTCAGAATTTATTTGAATATGTTCTTGAATTCATTCGAGACGTGAGCAAAACTCAGATTGGAGAAGAATATGGTCCGTGGGTTCCTTTTATTGGAACTTTGTTTCTATTTATTTTTGTTTCTAATTGGTCAGGGGCTCTTTTACCTTGGAAAATCATCCAATTACCTCATGGGGAGTTAGCTGCACCCACAAATGATATAAATACTACCGTTGCATTAGCTTTACTTACATCAGTTGCATATTTCTATGCGGGTCTTTCAAAAAAAGGATTAGCTTATTTTAGTAAATACATCCAACCAACTCCAATCCTTTTACCGATTAACATATTAGAAGATTTCACAAAACCCTTATCCCTTAGTTTTCGACTTTTCGGAAATATATTAGCTGATGAATTAGTAGTTGTTGTTCTTGTTTCTTTAGTACCTTTAGTAGTTCCTATACCTGTCATGTTCCTTGGATTATTCACAAGCGGTATTCAAGCTCTCATTTTTGCTACTTTAGCTGCGGCTTATATAGGTGAATCCATTGAAGGCCATCATTGACTAGTTTTCTCAAAAATAGTCTTTTTTGTTTAGCTTGCCACACATATATTGTGGCTCAATAGAATCTACAAAATAAACATCTATCTATAGATATATAGATAGATATAGATAGATCTATTCGATTAGTATATATTAGTTTGGATATTCAAAAAAAATGAATAGCTAGAATTAGAATTCTGTATGATATTTACGTTTACAATGTGTGATAAAAAGATACTATATAGAATGTTAGTAGATTCTCGTTTGATTCACATTTAATTCAACAATTGATCAAAAGATAATTAAAAACATTTAGATCACCCAATTTCCTATATTTCTTTGAAACATTAATGAAATCGAATGAATTTATTTAGATTGATTGTATCCATATGGGATAAGAGAATAAGAAAAGAGGGAAGGGGAGCTTAAAAAAAAACATGATAAAAAAAATAGAAGTGAGGGGATCAGTCAAGGTTTTTTAGGTTTCAAAGAATGAATTTCAATTTCGATTGAATCTAAAACACAAAGAAAATTAGTTTACAGCATAGAAGAAACCTATGTATATGTGATATGATATTATAGATGAACTAGTTTTATATGAACTAACCATATATCTGAAATAACTAATCTTTTCTATATAAAAAAGGCCTCGCTATTACTGTCAATTTCTATAGGGATAGAAAAGCAAAGTCCTTGCGTTTCAGCTCTAATTGTGAATTGAAAATTAAAAAACTAAAGAAATTGTATAAAAAAACGAAGAATTCAAAGAATGATTCCAAAATTAAGGTAAGAGAAGAACAAAGATTATACAGATTCACCCCCAAAACTATGTAGTTCGAGACGAAAAAAGAAATCTCGAAGTAATTCGTTTAATAACTATTATTTTCAATTTTTAATTCTTATTTTTATTAATTACTTTAACTGAAAAAGTCTTGGTAATTGAAAAATGAAGTCAGAATTTATTAGTCGATTATATCATTAACTATTTCTTTCTTTTATATGTAGGTTACGAGGAAATTCTCATGAATCCAATTATTTCTGCCGCTTCTGTTATTGCTGCTGGATTGGCCGTAGGGCTTGCTTCTATTGGACCTGGGGTTGGTCAAGGCACTGCCGCAGGGCAAGCTGTAGAGGGGATTGCACGACAACCAGAGGCAGAGGGAAAAATACGGGGTACTTTATTACTTAGTCTGGCTTTTATGGAAGCTTTAACAATTTACGGGCTGGTTGTAGCATTAGCACTTTTATTTGCTAATCCTTTTGTTTAATCCTAAAAAGATAAAAATACATATGTGGACTTCCTTTTTCGAATTATATTAATAATTCACTCCTACAATTCTTTATCTGTTCGGATAAGAACACAGGAGAAGGACTAATTGAAAGGTATTCACATACTTATTCACCCTCTTTCTTCTTTTTGTTTAGTCCAATGAACCCCTCTTTTATTTTATTTCTTTTAAGATAATTTTTTGAAAGTGTTCAAACTAGATAGATTTTGCAATTGATAAAAGAACTGGTATCTAATTCTAAGAAGTATCATTCTTTTAGGGAATCTTCCAATTGATTGACCAATCCAAATTATATCAAATTCTATAATTATATATTCCAATTAGATTATTATATTATCTATCTAATAGGAATATTAGAAAGATAATTAGTCTATTCATAAGAGGAGATGAGATCATATGAAAAATATAACCGATTCTTTCCTTTGTTTGGGCTCCTGGCCATCCGCCGGAAGTTTCGTGTTTAATACCGATATTTTAGCAACAAATCCAATAAATCTTAGTGTAGTGTTAGGTCTACTGGTTTTTTTTGGAAAGGGAGTGTGTGCGAGTTGTTTATTTCAAAGAATAAATTGGATTTAACCAAACTGCACTTTTTAGTTTAGTTAGAATTAAGAAAATGTGCAGAATCCCGCGAATTACTTCTGAATTCATTTTCTTTTTTGAATAAATTAAGAAAAATCTTAAAGAACCATAGCATTTCGCGCTTTATTGGTAATCCACTTTGATTCTCTATTTACCAAAAATTTTGGACTATTACCATGGTTAAAAAGAGTTTGAAGTCTATACGCAGTGTAGTACTCTTTCTACCGCTATATTAATACAGAAAGGAAACGGTTTCAAAAAAATTATTCGATTTTTTTTCGATATAAAACACTCATGTCGATAAAAAAAATGGCTTGAATCCTATTTATGGCGAGAAATAAAAAACGGGTGAATTTAAACCTCCCCTTTGTACGATGCGTAATCGATGGATGACCTATGTATAAATTCAAAAGAAGTCTTTGGATTTGAATAAAAAAACAACTTTGTTGACATATATTTGTTTGGTCAAAAGAGTCCTCCGAATATTCTAGTCTTATATTGGTAATTGTTTTCACTTTGAATAGAGAAGAGAGGATAGGCTCATTACATAAAAAATTGGTAAATTTCCGATAAGTAATTGAGTGTGAGAGCCAAATGAATCGAAAGATTCATGTTTGGTTCGGGAAGAGATCATAGACATTTTGAAATGGATGGAAAGAGAGTCTACTTTCATTACGTGATTTATTAGATAATCGAAAACAGAAAATCTGGAGAACTATTCGAAACTCAGAAGAATTACAGGAAAACGCCATTGAACAGCTCGAAAAAGCCCAGGCCCGCTTAAGGAAAGTTGAAACAGAAGCAGATCTGTTTCGGGTGAATGGCTATTCTGAGATCAAACGAGAAAAATTGAATTTAATTAATTCAATTTATACGACTTTGGAACAATTAGAAAATTACAAAAACGAAGCTATTGATTTTGAACAACAAAGAGTTATTAATCAAGTTCGACAGCGGGTTTTACAACAAGCCTTACAGGGAGCTCTAGGAACTCTAAATAGTTGCTTGAACAACGAGTTACATTTACGTACTGTTAGTGCTAATATTGGCATGTTTGGGATGATGAAATAAAAAAATAACTGATTAGGCTTTCTATTATACAATAGAGTATAGGCATCATTTTTTTCTTATAAAAAATAAATTTAAGATATTTTCATGGTAACCATTCGTGCAGATGAAATTAGTAAAATTATCCGTGAACGCATTGAGCAATATAATACAGAAGTAAAAATTGTAAATACTGGTACCGTACTTCAAGTAGGCGATGGTATTGCTCGTATTTATGGTCTTGATGAAGTAATGGCGGGTGAATTGGTGGAATTTGAAGAAGGTACTATAGGCATTGCTTTGAATTTGGAATCAAAAAATGTTGGTGTTGTATTAATGGGTGATGGTTTGCTGATACAAGAGGGAAGTTCAGTAAAAGCAACAGGAAGAATTGCTCAGATACCTGTAAGTGAAGCTTATTTGAGTCGTGTTATAAATGCCCTGGCTAAACCAATTGACGGTCGAGGAGAAATTTCAGCTTCGGAATCTCGATTAATAGAATCTCCCGCTCCCGGTATTATTTCAAGACGTTCGGTATATGAGCCTCTCCAAACAGGACTTATTGCTATTGATTCGATGATCCCCATAGGACGGGGCCAGCGAGAATTAATTATTGGAGATAGACAAACAGGTAAAACAGCAGTAGCCACAGATACAATTCTCAATCAACAGGGACAAAATGTAATATGTGTTTATGTAGCTGTTGGTCAAAAAGCATCTTCTGTGGCTCAAGTGGTGACTACCTTACAAGAAAGAGGAGCAATGGAATACACTATTGTAGTAGCTGAAACAGCGGATTCTCCAGCTACATTACAATACCTCGCGCCTTATACAGGAGCAGCTCTGGCTGAATATTTTATGTACCGTGAACGTCACACTTTAATCATTTATGACGATCTCTCCAAACAAGCACAGGCTTATCGGCAAATGTCTCTTCTATTACGAAGACCACCAGGTCGCGAAGCTTATCCAGGGGATGTTTTTTATTTACATTCGCGTCTTTTGGAAAGAGCCGCTAAATTAAGTTCTCAGTTAGGCGAAGGAAGTATGACTGCTTTACCAATAGTTGAAACTCAATCGGGAGATGTTTCAGCTTATATTCCTACGAATGTAATTTCCATTACAGATGGCCAAATATTCTTATCGGCCGATCTATTCAATGCTGGAATAAGACCCGCTATTAATGTTGGTATTTCAGTTTCCAGAGTTGGATCGGCGGCTCAAATCAAAGCCATGAAACAAGTAGCTGGTAAATTAAAATTGGAATTAGCACAATTCGCAGAATTAGAAGCTTTTGCACAATTCGCTTCTGATCTAGATAAAGCTACTCAAAATCAATTAGCAAGAGGTCAACGATTGCGCGAGTTGCTTAAACAATCCCAATCAGCTCCTCTTACTGTGGAAGAACAGATAGTAACTATTTATACCGGAACGAATGGTTATCTTGATTCATTAGAAATTGGACAGGTAAGGAAATTTCTTGTTGAGTTACGTGCTTACTTAAAGACGAATAAACCTCAATTCAAAGAAATCATATCTTCTACCAAGACATTCACTGGGGAAGCAGAAGCCCTTTTAAAGGACGCTATTAAAGAACAGATGGAACTCTTTTTATTCCAGGAACAAGTAGAAAAAAATTGATGAATCATTAAATAATTTTGTAATTCAATTTTCCAATTTTTATAATTAGTATCTTTTAATATGTTTTTATTTCATTTGAATATTATATATAATGAATTCGAATCAAAATGTAATAAATCAAAAAAAATAGAAGGACAAGGTTGAAATTAGATATGCAAACAACTTGCGTCCAATAGGATTTGAACCTATACCTAAGGTTTAGAAGACCTCTGTCCTATCCATTAGACAATGGACGCTTCTATTTTATATTTGATTCTTTAACCTTTTTAACTAAACCTTATTAAAAAGATTAAAGAATCAAACAAATATAAAGAATTCTAGAAATTATAAAAATAAAATAAATCAAATATTTAGAATAAAAGAAAAAAAAAATAAAAAAGAAAAATCAATTGAATATAATTGAATATATATAACTAAAACTAAATTAAGAAATGAAAATGAAGAATTGACAAATTCTTTAAGAATTCTAGATTCATTCTCGAAGAAAAAAGATAGATTTAAATAGAATAAAATAGAAGCGGGTAGCGGGAATCGAACCCGCATCGTTAGCTTGGAAGGCTAAGGGTTATAGTCGACGTTGATTCATCATTTTGATTTAACGTCTCTAATTCAAAACTGAACGTGAAACTTTTGTTTCATTCGGCTCCTTTACGGAATGAAGAGATGGACAATAAAAAAAATTGACCCATAACATCTATGTCAGCCTTTTTGTATGAATAGGTTTCAAATATCTTGCTTTTTAGATGATCCCTCTAGAAGAGCAATATTCTAACAATCTATGTTTTTTTTCTAGTTACTTCGTTCTCTATTTCTATTTCAGAAAATCTTTAGGAAAAGAAGAAAATTTCCGTCGAGCTAAAAAAATGTCGATGTCTCTAGTAAACTAAAAGAATCGTTTAATAGCTATTTTGCTTCAATTTTTACTATGCAAAAAAATGGAAGATTTAGTTACGATTAGAAAGAAACTTTGTATATTTCTCTCCATAGATCCTTTAGTAATACTCAAAAAATTCGGATTATAGATCCAATTCCAAAAACTTATGTTTCATAATTTTAAAACTCAATTTGTCAAATTCGATTTGATTCTTCTTGTATACAAATTACAATAATGTATATTATACCGCAAATAATTCATCGAGGGGTATAAAGGAGTCCCTTTAAGTAAAAAATAAAGTTTTTGATCGGCATATGAATCAAATGGGGGATCCCTTAACTTTTGGGGGGTCCTTGAAACGAATCGCACTTTTACCACTAAACTATACCCGCTACAATATCATTATTGTATCTTTTGTTGAACAAAGCAATCAGACAAAATAAAGAAATGGGAGGCATAATATTCTAATAAGTCGAGTATTGACATGTTTCATTAGAGAATCTTCTAATGAAATTTGAAAAACGGGATAATTTTCATTTTTTTATTTTGCTGAAGGTTATATATATATACAATTTACGTTACCAGAAAAAAGAGAGGGAGTAAGAAAAGAGAACATTTTTATATTATCTTATTTTGGTTTTATCTCATAGGAATCTATCCGTATCTCTTATTTTTTTTTTAATTACAAATATTTTTACAAATATTTTTTTTTCGAATAAAATATATTCAAATAAAGAATTTTTCTTCAATATTCATGGGAATAAAAGAAAAAGAGCCCGACTAGGTACTGGCCGGGCTCATTGGCTGTATAAAAAGAAAAAAAGAAAACTAAAATATATAGAATAATAAAAAAAAGATAGATAAGATAAAAAAGAATAAAAAAAAAGCAAGTCTCTTTTTTTTTTAAGCTCCCTTTTTGTTCTTCTTGTTTATGTGATATAACATAAACAAAGTAATTCTTTTTTTTTTCAATTGGGGAGAGATGGCTGAGTGGACTATAGCGTCGGATTGCTAATCCGTTGTACAAATTCTTGTACCGAGGGTTCGAATCCCTCTCTTTCCGTTGATAATTTGGTATTTTTTTTTGAACTTGTTTTTTTTATTTACTAGTTAAAGATGTTAAAATAGAGAAAATCCTAAAAATATTTCAAAATTCCGCACAAGCAAGAAAACACAGAATCCACTTTTTTCTTATTCTATTCTTCACGTCCTGGATTACGTCCTGGATCGTTAGATAGGAATCCGAAGATGAAAAGAGAAACGAAAAAGATCACTACCGTATAAACAAAAAGTTTTAGAGTAAGCATTATGAAATCTCCAAGATAATTAAAAAACGACAAAGAAAGAGAATAGATTCTCTTATATTACAACATATTTTGTTTCTTTTAATACTAAGATACTAAGTTTCTAAAAAATGAAGTTTTTTTAGGATATGAGGAGATATATATATATGAGTTTCGAAAATGAATTGATAGTAAGAGTAGATTATTTTATTACAAATTATCAATAATTCTTTTGACCAAAAATCCTTTTTTTCTGTAATCTAGGTATTCGATTGGTGAGGGGTTCCAATCGAATAATCGGATTAGGTTTTTTCAATTCAAAAAACGTAAATGATGAGAAGGTCCCTTTTTTTCCTATATATTGAAAAATTTCAATATTGGAATCCAGAAGTCACACTGTAAGACTTATCTGATCTTATAAATTGTTAAAATGTTCGAGTTTTAGTTTTCTGAAAAATTCTGAATTTTTTTACGACATTATTCAAATTAAAAATATCATCGAAAACTTACAGCAGCTTGCCAAACAAAAGCTAAAAGAAAAAATAGTACGGGTATTACTGGCATAATATCCACAATTGGATTCAAGAAAGCGTAGGCTTCGGGCAATTTCTCCAAAAAAAAACTACTGGAATAAAGGACGGAGTGAATACAAATACAGATCCAACTAAAGATATTAAGCATAACAAACATTTTGTTCTTTAAAAAAAATAAAAGTTATTTTTGTTTTTTTTTTTTCATTCTAATTTTCAATTTTATTGCATTATATACATAATACAATAAAAAGGAAAATAAAGAGTTATGAATAAAAGTAAAAAAATGAATCAAATAAGATAAGAATCTCGAGAATCCTTCTTTTATTTGAACTTTTCCAGTTTCAAAATATTTTTTATTCTGAAATCAAAAAAATTGAAGAAATCATACTTCCTTCTATATAATATCTTAATTGAATTGTATGTAATGATCAATCAATTTAGTTTTATCCTATCTATCTATATCCATTTATAGATATAGATAGATATGTAGATACGCATATAAAATACTAGTCGCAAAATTTTTTTTTTATAGAAATTTTTGAACTGGAATTGACGAACAACCAATATCAATAATAGTCTTTATTAATGTAAAATGGAAAATGGGGCGTGGCCAAGCGGTAAGGCAACGGGTTTTGGTCCCGCTATTCGGAGGTTCGAATCCTTCCGTCCCAGAGCATATCTATTTAGGATGTATATCATATTTGAATACAGATTGTATCGCATAATTAAAAGGGACCCTCCTTTTTTTGAAAAAAAAAATTATCATTTTTCTACTTTACAAATTATAAAAATAGAATAGAGTAGAAAATATATTGCTAGAATATCAAGTTCATTTTCATTTATGTCTTTACTTTTAAAAAGGTTTTCATTATATATAAGAAAAACCGAAACGTAAAAAAAAGGATAGATTCTTATGTAGCGAATGAATCAATCACTATTCACGATTCGATAATTACATACTGGATCTAAGCTAAGGGAATGTTAGAGTAAAACTTCGTTTGAAACGATGTGGTAAAAAGCAACGTGCGGCTTGAAAGACATGATTAAATTAGGGGTGGATTTTGATATCCGCCATTTTTTCTAGTATTTTACAAACGAACATGATCTTGACTTGACATCATTTGTTCTGTTCCACTAGACCCCTTTTTTTGTTTTTGGGACAGGAAAGGGATTAATGATGTAAATAGTACATGATGGAACTCGAATTTATTCATTTCTCGGGAGCAAGTATCTAAAATTTAATAAATTCTAAAAAGTTAATAAGTCTGTTTATTTTATAAAAATAGAAAGGATCTTATTTCAGCCAGGTTCAAAAAAAATGGTTGAAATTTGTAAAATTGCTTTTTTATCAAAAAGTTTATCCGCAGGAATTAACTTTTTTTATGATTCTTTCAGAGAAAAACAGGTATGTTGCTCCCATTTTTTTAAAAAATTGAAGATTCCCGGAGTAATGTCTAAACCCAAAGATTCAAAGAAAAGCTAAAAAATCAGGGAATTAAGGAAATACCATTTTCAAATTGTATCATCAATTCTATTATCAAAAATTTTAGAAAAAAGAAATGAATGATAAAGAAACGAAATACGGGCAAGAAAGAGGAGTAGAGACCACTCAATAAATGAAATAGCTGCTGCTTGGTTTTCTTTTTAGTTTTTTGAGAATTTTTCAAATTGAGTGTTATGGAGGTACAAATAGGAAGAGTTTTTTTTTTTCAGAAAGAAAATACGAAAGAAAAATACTTCAGTCATTGTTTAATTGATTTGATGATTTTATTGCTCTATTTTACATCATAATTTTCGAAATACATAGAATTTTTGATATTCTCGAGCCGTACGGGGATAAAAATTTCCTGTACGTTTGGAGGGGGGGTATCTATATCTATCCCAAAGAGCTGTTTATCGAATTGTTGCTAAGGGATGTTCGACCCCAAAGAGAGGGAAGATATCTTCAGAAAGTGGATCCTATAAAGAATTAAACCTATTTCAATATTCCTGTTATTCTTTCATTTCCTTGACAAGGGGCGCTTAACCTACAGGAACTGTTCAGCATATTTCAAAAAAGGCAGGTGTTTTTATAGAACTTAGCTCGAATCAACAAACGAAATTCAATTAATGAAATCAAAAAGGGGGTGTAGATTATTTGTATATAGATTTACAAAACTCCCCGCTCTCTTGTTATATTCATACTTCATTTTTTTATTTCTTGTTGTTTATATAGAATCATAGAATGCAATTTTATATAGTCAGACAATTCATGAAATTTTCATAAATCTTCAAAAAAAATGAAAAATTGTATAGAGATAAAAGAGAGAATATAGGAAAAAAAAGAGTAACTAAATATAGTAATTGGACTTTTAAATAGATTCCCCCCTATGAGGTGATTTTTTTATTTCATATTTCTTCTTATTTTATTGTTATTTCTTTTTAATATTGACTCGCTCTTTATTTTTTTCAGTTATTAATTCTAGTTATTTGATTTATATACTTTTTTTTGATAGTAAATAAATGAGATAGAATATTCAAAATGGAATATTTCTATTATTTGATTTTTCATCCAATGACTATACATTTTTTTTTATGGAAATACAGGAAAAAACTCTATGGAAAAATGGTGGTTCAATTCTAAGTTACTTAATAGGAAGTTCGAATACAGGTGTGAATTAAGTAAATCAATGGAGAGTCTTGGTCCTATTGAGAATACCAGTCTAAGCGAAGAACCCAAAATTTTAACTGATATAGATAAAAAAATTCAGAGGTGGGATGATCGTGATAATTCTAGTTATAATTCTTTTGATTATTTAGTAGGTGTCGATAACATACAGGATTTCCTATCTGATAAAACTTTTTTAGTTAGGGATAATAAGAAGAACAGTTATTCCATATATTTAGATATTGAAAATAAAACTTTGGAGATTAACAACAATCATTCTTTTCTAAGGGTTTTTTCTAGCTATCTGAATACTGTTATTAAGAGTGATTACGATCATTCCATGTATGATACTCCTTTTAGTTGGAACAATTATATTAATAGTTGCATTGATAGTTATTTTCATTCTCAAATCTGTGTTGATAGTTGCATTTTTGGTAATATAGTCGAATATAATGACAGTTATTTTTATAGTTACTTTTTAGGTAAGGTCAGAAATTGTAGTGAAAGTGAGAATTCTAGTTTTAGTTTAATAACTAGTACGAATGATACAAATGATAGTGATTCCACTCTAGTAGAAAATTATATGAATCTCCATGAAAGTGAACAATTGACGCATTTGTGGATTGAATGCGAAAATTGTTATGAATTAAATTATAAAAAATTTTGGAAATCAAAAAGGAATATTTGTGAATACTGTGGATATCATTTGAAAATGGACAGTTCAGATAGAATCGAATTTTCGATTGATTCGGGTACTTGGAATCCTATGGATGAAGACATGGTTTCTCTGGATCTCATTGAATTTCATTCAGAAGAAGAACCTTATAAAGATCGTATTGATTCTTATCAAAGAAAAACAGGATTAACTGAGGCTGTTCAAACAGGGACAGGTCAAGTAAATGGTATTCCTGTAGCAATTGGTATTATGGATTTTAAGTTTATGGGAGGTAGCATGGGATCCGTAGTAGGTGAGAAAATCACCCGTTTGGTAGAATATGCTACTAATCAACTTTTACCTCTTATTCTCGTATGTTCGTCCGGAGGAGCGCGTATGCAAGAAGGAAGTTTGAGCTTGATGCAAATGGCTAAAATTTCTTCTGCTTTATATTATTATCAAACAATTCAAAAATTATTCTATGTATCGATACTTACATCTCCTACTACGGGTGGGGTGACAGCTAGTTTTGGCATGTTGGGGGATATCATTATTGGCGAACCAAACGCTTATATTGCATTTGCTGGTAAAAGAGTAATTGAACAAACATTGAATAAGACAGTGCCCGAAGATTCACAAGTAGCTGAATCTTTATTCAATAAGGGTTTAATTGATTCAATCGTACCGCGTAATCTTTTAAAGGGAGTTGTAACTGAGTTATTGCAATTCCATAATTTCTTTTCTTTGACTAAAAAGGAAAGAAATTATGGAATTGAAATACAAAATCAAAACATACAGGATCAAAGTAATAAAATAAAAGAATAATAAAAAAATACTAAGAATCATAAAAGGGTATATTCTGATATATATCGGCTTAGCTATAATCACTAGAATTCCTATATACTAAGTATAAAGATATAGGAATTCTAGTGATTATAGACTGTCTTTTTTAATAAAAATAAGAATAAAAATCGACAAAAATAAAAATAGATATAGTACAAATAGTAAATCGAGGTACCCTTATTTATGATAAACTTTCCTTCCATTTTTGTTCCTTTAGTGGGTCTAGTATTTCCGGCAATTGCAATGGCTTCTTTATTTCTTTATGTTCAAAAAAACAAGATTTTTTAGATACGGCGGTAAGTAGGGAAAAATATTATAGATCTTTTTTTTAGAGCTGGAAGCAATTGGATGAATTCCCCCTAAAGGTTTACATTTCAGTAGCGCCAGTTGATGAAAATTACTTTAGAAACAAGTAAAATTCTGGGGTTTTTTATTCCACAATTATTATTCTTAAAAAGAAAAAGAGGGGGTAATGAATATTTTAAAAAAAAGATCAAAAGAAGTACTGATCTATTCTATAACAGAGTCTCGAAAAATAAGCAATATCTTTTCAGCCTTTATCATTTTTTTAGGTTCATTGGGGTTATTGTTGGTTGCAATTTCCAGTTATCTCGGTATGGGTCTTTTCCTTTTTTCTCAGGAAATTAGTAATTTTCCATTTATTCCACAAGGGGCCGCGATGGCTTTTTATGGAATTGGGGGTCTCTTTATTAGTTTTTATTTGTGGTGGATTATTTTGTGGGATATTGGCGGTGGTTTTGATATCTTCGATAAAAAAAATAAAGAAGAAGTATGTTTTCTTCGTTGGGGATTTCCTGGAAAAAATCGTCGTATTATTCTCAAAATACCTATGAACGAGATTAAATCTATCAGAATAATAACAGGAGTTCAAGAACGAAGTATTTTGACTCGTACTCTTACTTATGAGAGTCTCGTTTATATGGAAACAATAGAACAGGGGTTTATTCCCTTGACTCGTATTGAAGATAATTTGACTCCACTAGAAATTGCAAATAGAGCTGGCGAATTATCTTTTTTTTTAGGTGTACCGCTTCTTTATTGATGAAAATTGGACTTAACTAGAAATAAAATTGCACAAAAAGTTTCAGAATTGTCCTATTTATTTAGTGTACCGATTGAAATATTTTGAAAAAAAACTGTTTTTTGCAAAATATTTCAATTTTTATTTTTATAGATGGGACATTTTTTGATTTCGAAATTTGAATATTATAGTCATAACTCGAAGTGCTCCTTGGTGTATTTCTAAAAAGAATCCTTTTTTCTTCGAATCTTAGCAATTAATATCCTTTCGAAACAATATTTTTTTCTTCATTGGATTGGAATTGACTGTGAATTCTTTCGATTTCTTATTCGATTTATGTATTCTTTTTTCTCAATTAAAGAAGGCAAAGGCTAACTTCCGAAGTTTAAGTAAAAAAAAATGATAAAATACAATCTAAATTTATCTAGAAGCTCTATAACTTGTAATGAAGCTTATACTTGATAGAAAAGTTATTATCATATAGAGTTGACGAAAGAGATGAAGTTAAGTTCATTAAAGACGAAAAATGAAAAAAAAAAAAAGCATTCCCCTTCTATATCTTACATCTATAGTCTTTTTGCCCTGGTGTATCTCTTTCACATTTAAGAAAAGTCTGGAATCTTGGTTTATTAATTGGTGGAATACTAGTCAATCCGAAATTTTCTTGAATGATATTAAAGAAAAGAGTATTCTAAACAAATTCATAGAATTAGAGGAACTGTTTTTCTTAGATGACATGTTAAAGGAATGTCCGAAAACATATATACAAAACCTTCGTACTGGAATTTATAAAGAAACAATCCAATTAATCAAAACACACAATGAAGATCGTATGAATACGATTTTGCACTTCTCCACAAATATAATTTGTTTCTTTATTCTAAGCGGTTATTCTATTCTTGGTAATCAAGAACTTGTTCTTATTAACTCTTTGGTTCGAGAATTTATATATAATTTAAGTGACACAATAAAAGCTTTTTCTATTCTTTTATTAACTGATTTATGTATAGGATTCCATTCAACCCATGGGTGGGAACTACTTTTTGGCTTCGTTTATAAAGATTTTGGATTTGCTCAAAATGATCAAATTATATCCGGTCTTGTGTCCACTTTTCCAGTCATTTTAGATACAATTTTAAAATATTGGATTTTCCGTTATTTAAATCGCATATCTCCATCACTTGTAGTGATTTATCATTCAATGAATGATTGACAGAAAAACCGATTTACTTCAATGAATTTCAAGTTTTTATCTAAAAAAGATAATTTTTCATTTTCCCCTCTTTAAAAAAAAGTTAAATAAAAAAGGGGTTCCCACCTTGGATAGGGAACTATGCGAGTGACCTACCTAATCTTATTGTAGAAATTTTCAGGATCAATGATTAGACCATGCAAACTAGAAATGCTTTTTCTTGTATAAAGGAAGGGATTACCCGATCCATTTCTATATCGGTCATGATATATATAATAATTCGAGCACCCTTTTCAAATGCATATCCAATTTTTGCACAGCAGGGTTATGAAAATCCCCGAGAAGCAACCGGTCGTATTGTCTGTGCCAATTGCCATTTAGCTAATAAGCCCGTGGATATTGAGGTTCCACAAGCGGTACTTCCTGATACTGTATTTGAAGCAGTTGTTCGAATTCCTTATGATATGCAAGTGAAACAAGTTCTAGCTAATGGTAAAAAGGGAACTTTGAATGTGGGGGCTGTTCTTATTTTACCGGAAGGTTTTGAATTGGCACCCCCCGATCGTATTTCGCCTGAGATTAAAGAGAAGATAGGCAATCTGTCTTTTCAAAACTATCGCCCTACAAAAAAAAATATTCTTGTAGTAGGCCCTGTTCCTGGTCAGAAATATAATGAAATCACGTTTCCTATTCTTTCCCCGGATCCCGCTAGTAAAAGAGATATTCATTTCTTAAAATATCCTATATATGTAGGCGGGAACAGGGGAAGGGGCCAGATTTATCTTGACGGGAGCAAGAGTAATAATAATGTTTATAATGCTACAGCAGCAGGTATAGTCAAAAAAATCATACGAAAAGAAAAAGGGGGATACGAAATCACTATAGTAGATGCATTAGATGAGCGTGAAGTGATTGATATTATACCTCCAGGACCAGAACTTCTTGTTTCAGAAGGTGAATCTATCAAACTTGATCAGCCATTAACAAGTAATCCTAATGTCGGTGGATTTGGTCAGGGGGATGCGGAAATAGTACTTCAAGATCCATTACGTGTTCAAGGTCTCTTGTTCTTCTTGGCATCTATTATTTTAGCACAAATCTTTTTAGTTCTTAAGAAGAAACAATTTGAGAAGGTTCAATTGTTCGAAATGAATTTTTAGTTCCGCGTATTTATCAACATATTAAACTCGTAAAAATAACTCAATTTTTTTGATAATTTTTGTAATTATATTCTGTATAATATCTGTATAATAGAAAATATATATATATATTCAAATATCGAAAAGTTACTCTAAGGGGGATTCTTTGTTTTTTCTTTTTTTTTTTTTTCTTTGTCCTTTCCTAGAGTCCGATTCCTATTCCTTCTTGTTTGTGTTGAAATAGAAATATTCTAAAAATATCAATAAAATACTATTTTTGAATCCCTTCCTGAAAAATCCTATATCTTAGTTTCTCTTTTTTCCAACTTAGAATCTTTCTGCCAGATAATCTTTTATGGTATATAAATAATATGTAAAATAATATGTAGTGAACAAATAAAAAAAAAAGAATGAAATGGAATTTTTTGAAACATCGGAAGAAGTAGTCATTTATATGAAAAAAAATTAGAATTCTTAAGAACTCAAGGGGGATCCACTTGCATTCGTCAAAGAAAGAGTGGATCCCTGTTCAGTTCTTACACTTTCATTTCAAAAACCCAAATAGAATACGATTACTACAGAGATGAGCCCAATCCGGAATATGAACCATAAAAGAAAATACCAATTAAACCGATCACAGTAATACCAGTTACAGTACCTATTATCCAAAGAGGAATTCTTCCAGTAGTATCGGCCATTTATCCCACTTTCCTCCACATTTAATCACGTAGTCAGTCATGCTAAAGACATTAACAAACAGTCATAGATAATTATGAAATGATATCCTTCCGAATGGGATAAAAGAATTCTTAATATATATATTATTGACTATTCCTATTTCTTCTATTAATTCTAATTAATTGAAGAAATAATTTGAAAATAAAACAGCAAGTACAAAAATAAGTAATAACCCCCAGTAGAGACTGGTACGATTCAATTCAACATTTTGTTCATTTGGGTTTGATTGTGTCATAGCTCTATAATTCAAATTAAGTTTATCGTTGGATGAATTGCATTGCTGATATTGATCCCAAAAAAGAAACAGTGGGTACCGCTAGTCCGTGAACAGCTAGCCATCGTACTGTAAAAATTGGATAGGTCCTATCTATAGTCATTGGAGCCTCCTAAAAAGATCTACTAAATTCATCAAGTTGTTCCAAAGGATCAAAACGGCCAGTTATTAATGGAATTCCTTGTCGGTTCTCTGTAAAATACTCGTTTGGGCGGGGACTTCCAAATACATCGTAAGCTAGACCTGTACTGACAAATAACCAACCTGCAATGAATAGGGAGGGTATAGTAATGCTATGAATAATCCAGTATCGGATACTGGTAATAATATCAGCAAAAGAACGTTCTCCTGTGCTTCCAGACATCTTGAACTCCACATATTCTTGTACAGTCAAAAGGGGGGGATCGAGTCCATAAAAGACGAGATCAGTAAGGCGAAATTTACTGAAATAGAATCCTTGTTAGATCGTCCATTTTGTACCAACGGTGTCTTTTGAGTATACCGAATCAGTATAGCTATCCTTCTTCTAACAGAGCAATGAAATTTCACAATCAGTGTAAAATTTTAGTACTAGATTTTTTTCTTCTTTTTTCATTGATTGTCTCTATGTAGTCAAAAATCCGATAGAAAATTTTGCAAAGTTTGGGTATATAAAAATTTTTTTTATATTAAATTTTTAGAGTAATAGTATAAAAGGAAGGTTCTTAACATTTCAAATTATTAGTTTTGGATTAGAAACTAAAGATCCATTAAAATCGGAATATGAGAAAAGGGTTTCTAATAATTAATAAAGTAGATAATTCATAAAGTAGATTTTCTATTTTAATAATTCAATTATTGCCAAATCAATAAATATATTTTTTGTGGTTGTTGAAGATCTTTTTTTCTATTTTCTTCTACATTAATTCAAAGTGAAATAAAATGAAATAACAGAGTTATTATTCTTTGTTTGAATATTCATAATTTTTCTTTTCTTTTTCCAATATAAACAGAATTCTATTGGATATCTATAGAATAATACTAAATATTTTCATTAGATCAGTTTACTTAATTCCTGAGTTGATTAAGAAGTATGTTGATTTGAAATCACAGGATGGGTAGATGTAACAGATGAGGAATTTATTTCTAAATTATGTTACTCTATTTCTTTTTTTTTTTTTCGTCTCTAATAATTGAATTTATTGAGGAATTGCCAATTTTGAATTGTATCTTTCAAGTAGGATTTTTTATCTTCTTTTTTCTCTCAAAAATGGAAATTTAGGGAAGTGCTTTATAAACATATGTATAAAAAGAACGAACATATTTCATTTAGTTTCTATATGCCCACTATCACTAGTTATTTCGGTTTTTTACTATCGGTTTTAATTATAACCTCGTCTCTATTTATTGGTCTTAGTAAAATACGACTTATTTGATTTGTAATTTTGAGAGGAATAGTAAATTTTGGTATAAGACATTCTAGAATTCCTTACTATGTCAATTTACAATTCTCGATCGTTGAGATTTATGATCAATACAGATTTATGTTTAAGGCTAGATATTATATTACCTTTCTTTTTACTTTTCGAACAAATAAAAATGATTGAAGTTTTTCTATTTGGAATCGTGTTAGGTTTAATTCCTATTACTTTGGCTGGATTATTTGTAACTGCATATTTACAATACCGACGAGGTGATCAGTTGGATCTTTGATTCATTAATGTCTCTTTTTTTGTGATTCCCTATTTATTTAGTTTAATCCTAATCGACAAGGATAAAATTCAGACTTTCTTTTGAATGTTCAATTATTTCAGTGTAATTATCAGGCGAATAATACTAGAATCACGCTCTGTAGGATTTGAACCTACGACATCGGGTTTTGGAGACCCGCGTTCTGCCGAACTGAACTAAGAGCGTTTTGTTTTCATAAAATTATATGATCCAAATCCATTTTGCATATAGATATTCAGTATGTATGTTCAATTGGAATTCGTCTTCACAGGTTCCCGGTTTATTGCTCATCTCATAGAATATGGAATATTATAGAATACGGAATATCATAGAATAAGTAATTGTTAGGGATAGGGATGACAGGATTTGAACCCGTGACATTTTGTACCCAAAACAAACGCGCTACCAAGCTGCGCTACATCCCTTTTCCATTTGTTTATAGTGTTATTGTAAAGAATCTTTGTCTTGTTTTCCACATTTTTCTCTGTTGATATATATCAACAGAGAAAAAATACTTAAATAATAAAAAGAAAGGAGGATTTGAAATGCGAGATCTAAAAACATATCTTTCCGTGGCACCAGTAGTAAGTACTTTATGGTTCGGGGCTTTGGCGGGTCTATTGATAGAGATCAATCGTTTTTTTCCAGATGCATTGATATTCCCCTTTTTTTAATTTTAGTTATTGACACGGGAAGGGGTGAAGAAGATGAAAGGTCCAATTATATATTAAATATGTGTAATTAACCTACTCTTCTTTTTTTTTTTTTTAGGAAAGATAAAGACGAAAGATTAAATTGGCCTCATTGAAATTCGGAGTGACACTCGGGATCGGGATCTGGTCCAGGCTTCAATGGAATTGAATTATTAATTCAATTCCTATGAAAAAGAAAGTGAAAGCAGAAATCCATAGGTTGGGGCAACAATATCATAAAAAATACTTTAAAAAAACGAAAATACTGGCAATTTGAAACGAAATATAGTTACAGATCCTTGTATTCTTTTTGTACTAGATTCAATTAAATTGGAACGAAATCTTTCATAATTTTTCGAATTCTTCTTTTTTATCTTATCTTAGTTGTTTTCATCTTTTTCTTAGATTCTTAGATTCGAATCCGAAAAGAGTTATAAGTGAATTAAAAACCCAAAGGAGGGTCATGTCCAAGGGTAAAGATATCCGAGTAAGTGTTCTTTTGGAAGGTACTGGTTGTGATAAAAAGAGTCTAAATAAGGAATAAAGCGGTATTTCTAGATAGATTACTAACAAGAATCGACACAATACGCCTAGTCGATTGGAATTGAGAAAATGATGTCCCCGTCGTTATATAACAACATATGCTAAAGAAGAAAAAAAATACAAATCCTTTATTATAATTATATTTATTTAAATCAATGTTATTTTTGGAATAGGAATAAATAAACTATGGAAAAACCTAAGCGACTCTTTATTAAATCCAAGCGATCTTTTCGTAGACGTTTGCCCCCGATTCAATCGGGGGACCGAATTGATTATAAAAACATGGGTTTAATTTGTCGATTTATTAGTGAACAAGGAAAAATATTATCTAGACGTGTAAATAGATTGACCTTAAAACAACAACGATTAATTACTGTTGCTATAAAACAAGCTCGTATTTTATCTTCGTTACCTTTTCTTAATAACGAAAAACAATTTGAAAAAAGCGAGTCGACTGCTAAAATTACTCCTTTAAGAAAAAAAAATAGAAATTAAAAATTCGAAATCCAATTTGAATTTAGATTCGAATTAAACATGGATTGATGTTTTGTTCAAAATTAGGATAATTCCATTTGATTTTTTTGTTGGAATAAAAAAGATAATAGGTAACGAAGAATAATTTTTTAAGCATGGTTGTTTATTTTGATAGCTTTATCGTATGATAAAGCTATCAAAATAAACAAATTTCTAGTCTATACCTTCCTGCAGTAAATAAGGGGTTTTAAGTTTTTATGATATTATCGGCAATCATAAAAAGACAATTCTCTTTTAATATAGCAATTTGTGCAACTATTTTACGATTAAGAAGCAATTGCTTGGTGTATAGACTATTCATTAAATTATTATAAATATAAGATACTTTTTGATTCTCGCGAATTACT
>NW_028197129.1:0-44240 GCF_037176805.1 Vigna unguiculata | reverse complement strand
TGAGATGGGTATGGCTTCATTTTAAAACGGTCAATCTTGATGAACGTTCCTTTTATTTGAGGCGTGAGGGACATGGAATGAAGTTGAAATTTATGACACCAACACAAGCCAGTAAGGATCAACATAGGTTGAAGGAGAAAATAGAAAAAGAAAGAATAGAAAAAGAAGAAATATAAACTGCAGAAGGAAGGGAAATTGAAGAAAAAGAAAAAGAAGTAAAGAAAAAGATTATGGAAAAGGTAGTAGAGAACAAGGTGTTTAATCGAAGGCCACCCATGTTCAATTGCATTCGTTTACGAAAGCGACAACAATGTTGTAAGCCAAAGATTGGTGGAGAAACTCAAGTTACCAACAAGCTTTCATCCGAATCAAGCAAGGATAAAATTCAGTACATTACAATGTGTGAAAGAAGTATTGTGTGATATTACTCCCACGAACTCTTGTCATCTTCTTTTGAGATGGGCATGGCTTCATTTTAAAACGATCAATCTTGATGAACGTTACCTTTATTTGAGGCATGAGGGACATGAAATGAAGTTCAAATTTATGACACCAAGACAAGCCAAGAAGGATCAACATACGTTGAAGGAGAAAATAGAAAAAGAAAGAATAGAAAAAAAGAAATGTAAACAGCAGAAGGAAGGGAAATTGAGGAAAACGAAAAAGAAGTAAAGATAAAGATGATGGAAAAGGAAGTAGAGAACAACGCGTTTAATCGAAGGCCTCCCATGTTCAGTTGCATTCGTTTACGAAAGCGACAACAATGTTGTAAGCCAAAGATTGGTGGAGAAACTCAAGTTACCAACTAGCTTTCATCCGAATCAAGCAAGGATAAAATTCAATACATTACAATGTGTGAAAGAAGTATTGTGTGATATTACCCCCACGAACTCTTGTCATCTTCTTTTGAGATGAGCATGGCTTCATTTTAAAGCGCTCAATCTTGATGAACGTTCCCTTTATTTGAGGCATGAGGGACATGAAATGAAGTTGAAATTTATGACACCAAGACAAGCCAGTAAGGATCAACATAGGCTGAAGGAGAAAATAGAAAAAGAAAGAATAGAAAAAGAAGAAATATAAACTGCAGAAGGAAGGGAAATTGAAGAAAAAGAAAAGGAAGTAAAGAAAAAGATTATGGAAAAGGTAGTAAAGAACAAGGTGTTTAATCGAAGGCCACCCATGTTCAGTTGCATTCGTTTACGAAAGCGACAACAATGTTGTAAGCCAAAGATTGATGGAGAAACTCCAGTTACCAATAAGCTTTCATCCAAATCAAGCAAGGATCAAATTCAGTACAGGACTGATAGAGGTCGTACCCCACCAAATTAAAACATATTAAATGCAGTACATGAAAGTGAACCAAGTCGTCTCCCAACGACCAATATTTTCATTCAAAGCGAATTTTCCAGATGAACACAACAATAAAACACAAGGGGGGTTGGCAGACAGATTCAGAATGCTAATCAATAGATTAATTTAAATGCTACAGTGACTAAAACTGTATTGACATCCCTGATTCAAACGCAATTTCACTTATCATAGGCCACCAAATTAACACCAACCCTGCCTTGTCTCAATCCACTAGATAATAATTCACTAAGCGAAAATTACAATTTAGCTTCATTATGCAATTAAGCAATGCACACATCCTTAAATTCGTGACAGTCAAGTTACATACATTAAGCATGAACGTATCTTAAACAAAACACATGCAATTACTCTGTAAATTAAGCATTGACAGATTCACCACATGCATTCCACAAATTCAGAACAAAAACATGGCAGATTTCACAAAACAAGCACAACCTCAAAGCTTCATTGCATTTTTCATCAAGGAGTCAATACACAAATTTAGCTAGACATGGAAATGAGTAATTAAACACTTCAAAACTGAAATCACAAAAATCAGAACCAAGAACCCTAACTTATCAAATCTGAAAACGCAATTTAAGAGCAAAAATTGAGATTTCAAAGCTTAAATGGAATGCAAAACGGTGTTATCATATATAAATGCAAAAACCCCATGAATGGGTATTGTTCCAAGTCAATAAAACCCACAAAACGAACTGCCCAAGCAAGAAAATGAATTCCAAACGTAAAACCCTCAATGGGTGCTGTCAAATATGCATGAAAACGGTAAAAATAAGCCAAAAGCGTGAAAAACCGCAAGGGGGACGTCCATGGAAGCTTGGAGAACGAAAATGGAGGTTTTGAAGAGAGGTTGAAGATGATGGAGCGGCTGGCCTCTTCTCATGCAGACCTAATTCGTGGTCATATCAACCCCTGCCACTCAGAATTACAAAACTGCCATTATGAGCCGCAGAATTATAAAAATGCCACTCTGGGCCTCAAATGTTGACCCATTGACTTTACTGACGTGGAAATGACATGGAAATGATGTGACAATGATGTGGAAAGTTTCTTCAACTAAATATTAATGTCCAAGCTCCAAAATTGCTTCACCCAAATACCTAAAAATAATTAAAAACAAAAATTAGGCCAAATAATGTGAAATTAGTCCAAATTCGGAACAGTGGCCCAATAAAGCCCAACAGATGAAAAACACTCTAATGATGAACAATTAAGCACTAATCAACTGTCTAATGGGTACACAAAGGCTAGTGAAATGGAAGAAAATAATGACTCATCAAGGACAATGTGTGAAAGAAGTATTGTGTGATATTACTCCCACGAACTCTTGTCATCTTCTTTTGAGATGGGCATGGCTTCATTTTAAAGCGCTCAATCTTGATGAACGTTCCCTTTATTTGAGGCATGAGGGACATGAAATGAAATTGAAATTTATAACACCAAGACAAGCCAGTAAGGATCATAATAGGCTGAAGGAGAAAATAGAGAAATAAAGAATAGAAAAAGAAGAAATATAAACTGCAGAAGGAAGGGAAATTGAAGAAAAAGAAAAGGAAGTAAAGATAAAGATTATGGAAAAGGTAGTAGAGAACAACGCGATTAATCGAAGGCCACCCATGTTCAGTTGCATTCGTTTACGAAAGCGACAACAATGTTGTAAGCCAAAGATTGGTGGAGAAACTCAAGTTACCAACAAGCTTCCATCCGAATCAAGCAAGGATCAAATTCAGTACAGGACAATGTGTGAAAGAAGTATTGTGTGATATTACTCCGACGAACTCTTGTCATCTTCTTTTGAGATGGGCATGGCTTCATTTTAAAGCGCTCAATCTTGATGAACGTTCCCTTTATTTGAGGCATGAGGGACATAAAATGAAGTTGAAATTTATGACACCAAGACAAGCCAAGAAGGATCAACCTACGTTGAAGGAGAAAATAGAAAAAGAAAGAATAGAAAAAGAAGAAATATAAACTGCAGAAGGAAGGGAAATTGAAGAAAAAGAAAAGGAAGTAAAGATAAAGATGATGAAAAAGGAAGTAGAGAAACAAGGTGTTTAATCGAAGGCCACCCATGTTCAGTTGCATTCGTTTACGAAAGCGACAACAATGTTGTAAGCCAAAGATTGGTGGAGAAACTCCAGTTACCAAAAAGCTTTCATCCAAATCAAGCAAGGATCAAATTCAGTACAGGAAAATGTGTGAAAGAAGTATTATGTGATATTACTCCCACGAACTCTTGTCATCTTCTTTTGAGATGGACATGGCTTCATTTTAAAGTGCTCAATCTTGATGCACGTTCCCTTTATTTGAGGCATGAGGGACATGAAATGAAGTTGAAATTTATGACACCAAGATAAGCCAAGAAGGATCAACATACGTTGAAGGAGAAAATAGAAAAAGAAAGAATAGAAAAAGAAGAAATATAAACAGCAGAAGGAAGGGAAATTGAGGAAAAAGAAAAAGAAGTAAAGATAAAGATGATGGAAAAGGAAGTAGAGAACAACGCGTTTAATCGAAGGCCTCCCATGTTCAGTTGGATTCGTTTACGAAAGCGACAACAATGTTGTAAGCCAAAGATTGGTGGAGAAACTCAAGTTACCAACTAGCTTTCATCCGAATCAAGCAAGGATAAAATTCAATACATTACAATGTGTGAAAGAAGTATTGTGTGATATTACTCCCACGAACTCTTGTCATCTTCTTTTGAGATGAGCATGGCTTCATTTTAAAGCGCTCAATCTTGATGAACGTTCCCTTTATTTGAGGCATGAGGGACATGAAATGAAGTTGAAATTTATGACACCAAGACAAGCCAGTAAGGATCAACATAGGCTGAAGGAGAAAATAGAAAAAGAAAGAATAGAAAAAGAAGAAATATAAACTGCAGAAGGAAGGGAAATTGAAGAAAAAGAAAAGGAAGTAAAGAAAAAGATTATGGAAAAGGTAGTAAAGAACAGCGCGTTTAATCGAAGGCCACCCATGTTCAGTTGCATTCGTTTACGAAAGCGACAACAATTTTGTAAGCCAAAGATTGGTGGAGAAACTCTAGTTACCAACAAGCTTTCATCCGAATCAAGTAAGGATCAAATTCGGTACAGGAAAATGTGTGAAAGAAGTATTATGTGATATTACTCCCACGAACTCTTGTCATCTTCTTTTGAGATGGGTATGGCTTCATTTTAAAACGGTCAATCTTGATGAATGTTCCTTTTATTTGAGGCATGAGGGACATGAAATGAAGTTGAAATGTATGACACCAAGACAAGCCAAGAAGGATCAACATACATTGGAGGAGAAAATAGAAAAAGAAAGAATAGAAAAAGAAGAAATATAAACTGCAGAAGTAAGGAAAATTGAGGAAAAAGAAAAAGAAGTAAAGATAAAGATGATGGAAAAGGAAGTAGAGAAACAGGGTGTTTAATCGAAGGCCACCCATGTTCAGTTGCATTCGTTTACTAAAGCGACAACAATGTTGTAAGCCAAAGATTGGTGGAGAAACTCAAGTTACCAATAAGCTTTCATCGAAATCAAGCAAGGATCAAATTCAGTAGAGGACAATGTGTGAAAGAAGTATTGTGTGATATTACTCCCACGAACTCTTGTCATCTTCTTTTGAGATGGGCATGGCTTCATTCTAAAGCGCTCAATCTTGATGAACGTTCCCTTTACTTGAGGCATGAGGGACATGAAATGAAGTCGAAATTTATGACACCAAGACAAGCCAGTAAGGATCAACATAGGGTGAAGGAGAAAATAGAAAAAGAAAGAATAGAAAAAGAAGAAATATAAACTGTAGAAGGAAACGAAATTGAAGAAAAAGAAAAGGAAGTAAAGAAAAAGATTATGGAAAAGGTAGTAGAGAACAACGTGTTTAATCGAAGGCCACCCATGTTTAGTTCCATTCATTTACGAAATCGACAACAATGTTGTAATCCAAAGATTGGTGGAGAAACTCAAGTTACAAACACGCTTTCATCCAGATCAAGCAAGGATCAAATTCAGTACATGACAATGTGTGAAAGAAGTATTATGTGAAATTGCTCCCACGAACTCTTGTCATCTTCTTTTGAGATGGGCATGGCTTCATTTTAAAATGGTCAATCTTGATGAACGTTTCCTTTAGTTGAGGCATGAGGGACATGAAATGAAGTTGAAATTTATGACACCAAGATAACCCAAGAAGGATCAACATACGTTGAAGGAGAAAATAGAAAAAGAAAGAATAGAAAAAGAAGAAATATAAACTGCAGAACGAGGGGAAATTGAAGAAAAAGAAAAGGAAGTAAAGAAAAAGATTATGGAAAAGGTAGTAGAGAACAAGGTGTTTAATCGAAGGCCACCCATGTTCAGTTGCATTCGTTTACGAAAGCGACAACAATCTTGTAAGCCAAAGATTGGTGGAGAAACTCCAACTACCAACAAGCTTTCATCCGAATCAAGCAAGGATCAAATTCAGTACATGACAATGTGTGAAAGAAGTATTATGTGATATTGCTCCCACGAACTCTTGTCATCTTCTTTTGAGATGGGCATGGCTTCATTTTAAAACGGTAAATCTTGATGAACGTTCCCTTTATTTGAGGCATGAGGGACATGAAATGAAGTTGAAATTGATGACACCAAGACAAGCCAAGAAGGATCAACATACCTTGAAGGAGAAAATAGAAAAAGAAAGAATAGAAAAAGAAGAAATATAAACTGCAGAAGGAAGGGAAATTGAAGAAAAAGAAAAGGAAGTAAAGAAAAAGATTATGGAAAAGGTAGTAGAGAACAAGGTGTTTAATCGAAGGCCACCCATGTTCAGTTGCATTCGTTTACGAAAGCGACAACAATGTTGTAAGCCAAAGATTTGTGGAGAAACTCCAGTTACCAACAAGCTTTCATCCGAATCAAGCAAGGATCAAATTCAGTACAGGACAATGTGTGCAAGAAGTATTGTGTGATATTACTCACACGAACTCTTGTCATCTTCTTTTGAGATGGGCATGGCTTCATTTTAAAGCGCTTAATCTCGATGAACGTTCCCTTTACTTGAGGCATGAGGGACATGAAATGAAGTTGAAATTTATGACACCAAGATAAGCCAGTAAGGATCAACTTAGGGTGAAGGAGAAAATAGAAAAAGAAAGAATAGAAAAAGAAGAAATATAAACTGCAGAAGGAAGGGAAATTGAAGAAAAAGAAAAGGAAGTAAAGAAAAAGATTATGGAAAAGGTAGTAGAGAACAAGGTGTTTAATCGAAGGCCACCCATGTTCAGTTGCATTCGTTTACGAAAGCGACAACAATGTTGTAAGCCAAAGATTTGTGGAGAAACTCCAGTTACCAACAAGCTTTCATCCGAATCAAGCAAGGATCAAATTCAGTACAGGACAATGTGTGCAAGAAGTATTGTGTGATATTACTCCCACGAACTCTTGTCATCTTCTTTTGAGATGGGCATGGCTTCATTTTAAAGCGTTCAATCTCGATGAACGTTCCCTTTACTTGAGGCATGAGGGACATGAAATGAAGTTGAAATTTATGACACCAAGATAAGCCAGTAAGGATCAACTTAGGGTGAAGGAGAAAATAGAAAAAGAAAGAATAGAAAAAGAAGAAATATAAACTGCAGAAGGATAGGAAATTGAAGAAAAAGAAAAGGAAGTAAAGAAAAAGATTATGGAAAAGGTAGTAGAGAACAAGGTGTTTAATCGAAGCCCACCCATGTTCAGTTGCATTCGTTTACGAAAGCGACAACAATGTTGTAATCCAAAGATTGGTGGACAAACTCCAGTTACCAACAAGCTTTCATCCGAATCAAGCAAGGATCAAATTCAGTAGAGGACAATGTGTGAAAGAAGTATTGTGTAATATTACTCCCACGAACTCTTGTCATCTTCTTTTGAGATGGGCATGGCTTCATTTTAAAGCGCTCAATCTTGATGAACGTTCCCTTTACTTGAGGCATGAGGGGCATGAAATGAAGTTGAAATTTATGACACCAAGACAAGCCAGTAAGGATCAACATAGGGTGAAGGAGAAAATAGAAAAAGAAAGAATAGAAAAAGAACAAATATAAACTGCAGAAGGAAGGGAAATTGAAGAAAAAGAAAAGGAATTAAAGAAAAAGATTATGGAAAAGGTAGTAGAGAACAAGGTGTTTAATCGAAGGCCACCCATGTTCAGTTGCATTCGTTTACGAAAGCGACAACAATGTTGTATGCCAAAGATTGGTGGAGAAACTCCAGTTACCAACAAGCTTTCATCCGAATCAAGCAAGGATCAAATTCAGTACAGGACAATGTGTGCAAGAAGTATTGTGTGATATTACTCCCACGAACTCTTGTCATCTTCTTTTGAGATGGGCATGGCTTCATTTTAAAGCGCTCAATCTCGATGAACGTTCCCTTTACTTGAGGCATGAGGGACATGAAATGAAGTTGAAATTTATGACACCAAGATAAGCCAGTAAGGATCAACTTAGGGTGAAGGAGAAAATAGAAAAAGAAAGAATAGAAAAAGAAGAAATATAAACTGCAGAAGGATAGGAAATTGAAGAAAAAGAAAAGGAAGTAAAGAAAAAGATTATGGAAAAGGTAGTAGAGAACAAGGTGTTTAATCGAAGGCCACCCATGTTCAGTTGCATTCGTTTACGAAAGCGAC
Source organism: Vigna unguiculata (assembly GCF_037176805.1). NCBI lineage: Eukaryota > Viridiplantae > Streptophyta > Magnoliopsida > Fabales > Fabaceae > Vigna > Vigna unguiculata. The sequence goes on along the minus strand of NW_028197129.1, from coordinate 36,223 downwards.
AACAATGTTGTAATCCAAAGATTGGTGGAGAAACTCCAGTTACCAACAAGCTTTCATCTGAATCAAGCAAGGATCAAATTCAGTAGAGGACAATGTGTGAAAGAAGTATTGTGTGATATTACTCCCACGAACTCTTGTCATCTTCTTTTGAGATGGGCATGGCTTCATTTTAAAGCGCTCAATCTTGATGAACGTTCCCTTTACTTGAGGCATGAGGGACATGAAATGAAGTCGAAATTTATGACACCAAGACAAGCCAGTAAGGATCAACATAGGGTGAAGGAGAAAATAGAAAAAGAAAGAATAGAAAAAGAAGAAATATAAACTGCAGAAGGAAGGGAAATTGAAGAAAAAGAAAAGGAATTAAAGAAAAAGATTATGGAAAAGGTAGTAGAGAACAAGGTGTTTAATCGAAGGCCACCCATGTTCAGTTGCATTCGTTTACGAAAGCGACAACAATGTTGTAAGCCAAAGATTGGTGGAGAAACTCCAGTTACCAACAAGCTTTCATCCGAATCAAGCAAGGATCAAATTCAGTAGAGGACAATGTGTGAAAGAAGTATTGTGTGATATTACTCCTACGAACTCTTGTCATCTTCTTTTGAGATGGGCATGGCTTCATTTTAAAGCGCTCAATCTTGATGAACGTTCCCTTTACTTGAGGCATGAGGGACATGAAATGAAGTTGAAATTTATGACACCAAGACAAGCAAGTAAGGATCAACATAGGGTGAAGGAGAAAATAGAAAAAGAAAGAATAGAAAAAGAAGAAATATAAACTGCAGAAGGAAAGGAAATTGAAGAAAAAGAAAAGGAAGTAAAGAAAAATATTATGGAAAAAGTAGTAGAGAACAACGTGTTTAATCGAAGGCCACCCATGTTCAGTTCCATTCATTTACGAAATCGACAACAATGTTGTAATCCAAAGATTGGTGGAGAAACTCAAGTTACAAACACGCTTTCATCCAGATCAAGCAAGGATCAAATTCAGTACATGACAATGTGTGAAAGAAGTATTATGTGAAATTGCTCCCACGAACTCTTGTCATCTTCTTTTGAGATGGACATGGCTTCATTTTAAAATGGTCAATCTTGATGAACGTTTCCTTTAGTTGAGGCATGAGGGACATGAAATGAAGTTGAAATTTATGACACCAAGACAAGCCAAGAAGGATCAACATACGTTGAAGGAGAAAATAGAAAAAGAAAGAATAGAAAAAGAAGAAATATAAACTGCAGAAGGAAGGGAAATTGAAGAAAAAGAAAAGGAAGTAAAGAAAAAGATTATGGAAAAGGTAGTAGAGAACAAGGAGTTTAATCGAAATCCACCCATGTTCAGTTGCATTCGTTTACGAAAGCGACAACAATGTTGTAATCCAAAGATTGGTGGAGAAACTCAAGTTACAAACACGCTTTCATCCAGATCAAGCAAGGATCAAATTCAGTACATGACAATGTGTGAAAGAAGTATTATGTGATATGGCTCCCACGAACTCTTGTCATCTTCTTTTGAGATGGGCATGGCTTCATTTTAAAACGGTCAATCTAGATGAACGTTCCCTTTATTTGAGGCATGAGGGACATGAAATGAAGTTGAAATTTATTACACCAAGACAAGCCCAGAAGGATCAACATAAATTGAAGGCGAAAATAGAAAAAGAAAGAATAGAAAAAGAAGAAATATAAACTGCAGAAGGAAGGGAAATTGAAGAAAAAGAAAAGGAAGTAAGGAAAAAGGTTATGGAAAAGGTATTAGAGAACAAGGTGTTTAATCGAAGGCCACCCATGTTCAGTTGCATTCGTTTACGAAAGCGACAACAATGTTGTAAGCCAAAGATTGGTGGAGAAACTCCAGTTACCAACAAGCTTTCATCCGAATCAAGCAAGGATCAAATTCAGTAGAGGACAATGTGTGAAAGAAGTATTGTGTGATATTACTCCTACGAACTCTGGTCATCTTCTTTTGAGATGGGCATGGCTTCATTTTAAAGCGCTCAATCTTGATGAACGTTCCCTTTACTTGAGGCATGAGGGACATGAAATGAAGTTGAAATTTATGACACCAAGACAAGCAAGTAAGGATCAACATAGGGTGAAGGAGAAAATAGAAAAAGAAAGAATAGAAAAAGAAGAAATATAAACTGCAGAAGGAAAGGAAATTGAAGAAAAAGAAAAGGAAGTAAAGAAAAAGATTATGGAAAAGGTAGTAGAGAACAACGTGTTTAATCGAAGGCCACCCATGTTTAGTTCCATTCATTTAAGAAATCGACAACAATGTTGTAATCCAAAGATTGGTGGAGAATCTCAAGTTACAAACACGCTTTCATCCAGATCAAGCAAGGATCAAATTCAGTACATGATAATGTGTGAAAGAAGTATTATGTGAAATTGCTCCCACGAACTCTTGTCATCTTCTTTTGAGATGGGCATGGCTTCATTTTAAAATGGTCAATCTTGATGAACGTTTCCTTTAGTTGAGGCATGAGGGACATGAAATGAAGTTGAAATTTATGACACCAAGACAAGCCAAGAAGGATCAACATACGTTGAAGGAGAAAATAGAAAAAGAAAGAATAGAAAAAGAAGAAATATAAACTGCAGAAGGAAGGGAAATTGAAGAAAAAGAAAAGGAAGTAAAGAAAAAGATTACGGAAAAGGTAGTAGAGAACAAGGTGTTTAATCGAAGGCCACCCATGTTCAGTTGCATTCGTTTACGAAAGCGACAACAATGTTGTAATCCAAAGATTGGTGGAGAAACTCAAGTTACAAACACGCTTTCATCCAGATCAAGCAAGGATCAAATTCAGTACATGACAATGTGTGAAAGAAGTATTATGTGAAATTGCTCCCACGAACTCTTGTCATCTTCTTTTGAGATGGGCATGGCTTCATTTTAAAATGGTCAATCTTGATGAACGTTTCCTTTAGTTGAGGCCTGAGGGACATGAAATGAAGTTAAAATTTATGACACCAAGACAAGCCAAGAAGGATCAACATACGTTGAAGGAGAAAATAGAAAAAGAAAGAATAGAAAAAGAAGAAATATAAACTGCAGAAGGAAGGAAAATTGAAGAAAAAGAAAAGGAAGTAAAGAAAAAGATTATGGAAAAGGTAGTAGAGAACAACGTGTTTAATCGAAGGCCACCCATGTTTAGTTCCATTCATTTACGAAATCGACAACAATGTTGTAATCCAAAGATTGGTGGAGAAACTCAAGTTACAAACACGCTTTCATCCAGATCAAGCAAGGATCAAATTAAGTACATGACAATGTGTGAAAGAAGTATTATGTGAAATTGCTCCCACGAACTCTTGTCATCTTCTTTTGAGATGGGCATGGCTTCATTTTAAAATGGTCAATCTTGATGAACGTTTCCTTTAGTTGAGGCATGAGGGACATGAAATGAAGTTGAAATTTATGACACCAAGACAACCCAAGAAGCATCAACATACGTTGAAGGAGAAAATAGAAAAAGAAAGAATAGAAAAAGAAGAAATATAAACTGCAGAAGGAAGGGAAATTGAAGAAAAAGAAAAGGAAGTAAAGAAAAAGATTATGGAAAGGGTAGTAGAGAACAAGGTGTTTAATCGAAGGCCACCCATGTTCAGTTGCATTCGTTTACGAAAGCAACAACAATGTTGTAATCCAAAGATTGGTGGAGAAACTCAAGTTACAAACACGCTTTCATCCAGATCAAGCAAGGATCAAAGTCAGTACATGACAATGTGTGAAAGAAGTATTATGTGAAATTAGTCCCACGAACTCTTGTCATCTTCTTTTGAGATGGGCATGGCTTCATTTTAAAATGGTCAATCTTGATGAACGTTTCCTTTAGTTGAGGCCTGAGGGACATGAAATGAAGTTAAAATTTATGACACCAAGACAAGCCAAGAAGGATCAACATACGTTGAAGGAGAAAATAGAAAAAGAAAGAATAGAAAAAGAAGAAATATAAACTGCAGAAGGAAGGAAAATTGAAGAAAAAGAAAAGGAAGTAAAGAAAAAGATTATGGAAAAGGTAGTAGAGAACAACGTGTTTAATCGAAGGCCACCCATGTTTAGTTCCATTCATTTACGAAATCGACAACAATGTTGTAATCCAAAGATTGGTGGAGAAACACTCCAGTTACCAACAAGCTTTCATCCGAATCAAGCAAGGATCAAATTCAGTAGAGGACAATGTGTGAAAGAAGTATTGTGTGATATTACTCCCACGAACTCTTGTCATATTCTTTTGAGATGGGCATGGCTTCATTTTAAAGCGCTCAATCTTGATGAACGTTCCCTTTACTTGAGGCATGAGGGACATGAAATGAAGTCGAAATTTATGACACCAAGACAAGCCAGTAAGGATCAACATAGGGTGAAGGACAAAATAGAAAAAGAAAGAATAGAAAAAGAAGAAATATAAACTGCAGAAGGAAGGGAAATTGAAGAAAAAGAAAAGGAATTAAAGAAAAAGATTATGGAAAAGGTAGTAGAGAACAAGGTGTTTAATCGAAGGCCACCCATGTTCAGTTCCATTCATTTACGAAATCGACAACAATGTTGTAATCAAAAGATTGGTGGAGAAACTCAAGTTACAAACACGCTTTCATCCAGATCAAGCAAGGATCAAATTCAGTACATGACAATGTGTGAAAGAAGTATTATGTGAAATTGCTCCCACGAACTCTTGTCATCTTCTTTTGAGATGGACATGGCTTCATTTTAAAATGGTCAATCTTGATGAACGTTTCCTTTAGTTGAGGCATGAGGGACATGAAATGAAGTTGAAATTTATGACACCAAGACAAGCCAAGAAGGATCAACATACGTTGAAGGAGAAAATAGAAAAAGAAAGAATAGAAAAAGAAGAAATATAAACTGCAGAAGGAAGGGAAATTGAAGAAAAAGAAAAGGAAGTAAAGAAAAAGATTATGGAAAAGGTAGTAGAGAACAAGGTGTTTAATCGAAATCCACCCATGTTCAGTTGCATTCGTTTACGAAAGCGACAACAATGTTGTAATCCAAAGATTGGTGGAGAAACTCAAGTTACAAACACGCTTTCATCCAGATCAAGCAAGGATCAAATTCAGTACATGACAATGTGTGAAAGAAGTATTATGTGATATGGCTCCCACGAACTCTTGTCATCTTCTTTTGAGATGGGCATGGCTTCATTTTAAAACGGTCAATCTAGATGAACGTTCCCTTTATTTGAGGCATGAGGGACATGAAATGAAGTTGAAATTTATTACACCAAGACAAGCCAAGAAGGATCAACATAAATTGAAGGAGAAAATAGAGAAAGAAAGAATAGAAAAAGAAGAAATATAAACTGCAGAAGGAAGGGAAATTGAAGAAAAAGAACAGGAAGTAAGGAAAAAGATTATGGAAAAGGTAGTAGAGAACAAGGTGTTTAATCGAAGGCCACCCATGTTCAGTTGCATTCGTTTACGAAAGCGACAACAATGTTGTAAGCCAAAGATTGGTGGAGAAACTCCAGTTACCAACAAGCTTTCATCCGAATCAAGCAAGGATCAAATTCAGTAGAGGACAATGTGTGAAAGAAGTATTGTGTGATATTACTCCTACGAACTCTGGTCATCTTCTTTTGAGATGGGCATGGCTTCATTTTAAAGCGCTCAATCTTGATGAACGTTCCCTTTACTTGAGGCATGAGGGACATGAAATGAAGTTGAAATTTATTACACCAAGACAAGCCAGTAAGGATCAACATAGGGTGAAGGAGAAAATAGAAAAAGAAAGAATAGAAAAAGAAGAAATATAAACTGCAGAAGGAAAGGAAATTGAAGAAAAAGAAAAGGAAGTAAAGAAAAAGATTATGGAAAAGGTAGTAGAGAACAAGGTGTTTAATCGAAATCCACCCATGTTCAGTTGCATTCATTTACGAAAGCGACAACAATGTTGTAATCCAAAGATTGGTGGAGAAACTCAAGTTACAAACACGCTTTCATCCAGATCAAGCAAGGATCAAATTCAGTACATGACAATGTGTGAAAGAAGTATTATGTGAAATTGCTCCCACGAACTCTTGTCATCTTCTTTTGAGATGGACATGGCTTCATTTTAAAATGGTCAATCTTGATGAACGTTTCCTTTAGTTGAGGCATGAGGGACATGAAATGAAGTTGAAATTTATGACACCAAGACACGCCAGTAAGGATCAACATAGGCTGAAGGAGAAAACAAAAAAAGAAAGAATAGAAAAAGAAGAAATATAAACTGCAGAAGGAAGGGAAATTGAAGAAAAAGAAAAGGAAGTAAAGAAAAAGATTATGGAAAAGGTAGTAGAGAACAACGTGTTTAATCGAAGGCCACCCATGTTTAGTTCCATTCATTTACGAAATCGACAACAATGTTGTAATCCAAAGATTGGTGGAGAAACTCAAGTTACAAACACGCTTTCATCCAGATCAAGCAAGGATCAAATTCAGTACATGACAATGTGTGAAAGAAGTATTATGTGAAATTGCTCCCACGAACTCTTGTCATCTTCTTTTGAGATGGGCATGGCTTCATTTTAAAATGGTCAATCTTGATGAACGTTTCCTTTAGTTGAGGCATGAGGGACATGAAATGAAGTTGAAATTTATTACACCAAGACAAGCCAAGAAGGATCAACATAAATTGAAGGAGAAAATAGAGAAAGAAAGAATAGAAAAAGAAGAAATATAAACTGCAGAAGGAAGGGAAATTGAAGAAAAAGAACAGGAAGTAAGGAAAAAGATTATGGAAAAGGTAGTAGAGAATAAGGTGTTTAATCGAAGGCCACCCATGTTCAGTTGCATTCGTTTACGAAAGCGACAACAATGTTGTAAGCCAAAGATTGGTGGAGAAACTCCAGTTACCAACAAGCTTTCATCCGAATCAAGCAAGGATCAAATTCAGTAGAGGACAATGTGTGAAAGAAGTATTGTGTGATATTACTCCTACGAACTCTGGTCATCTTCTTTTGAGATGGGCATGGCTTCATTTTAAAGCGCTCAATCTTGATGAACGTTCCCTTTACTTGAGGCATGAGGGACATGAAATGAAGTTGAAATTTATTACACCAAGACAAGCCAGTAAGGATCAACATAGGGTGAAGGAGAAAATAGAAAAAGAAAGAATAGAAAAAGAAGAAATATAAACTGCAGAAGGAAAGGAAATTGAAGAAAAAGAAAAGGAAGTAAAGAAAAAGATTATGGAAAAGGTAGTAGAGAACAAGGTGTTTAATCGAAATCCACCCATGTTCAGTTGCATTCATTTACGAAAGCGACAACAATGTTGTAATCCAAAGATTGGTGGAGAAACTCAAGTTACAAACACGCTTTCATCCAGATCAAGCAAGGATCAAATTCAGTACATGACAATGTGTGAAAGAAGTATTATGTGAAATTGCTCCCACGAACTCTTGTCATCTTCTTTTGAGATGGACATGGCTTCATTTTAAAATGGTCAATCTTGATGAACGTTTCCTTTAGTTGAGGCATGAGGGACATGAAATGAAGTTGAAATTTATGACACCAAGACAAGCCAAGAAGGATCAACATACGTTGAAGGAGAAAATAGAAAAAGAAAGAATAGAAAAAGAAGAAATATAAACTGCAGAAGGAAGGGAAATTGAAGAAAAAGAAAAGGAAGTAAAGAAAAAGATTATGGAAAAGGTAGTAGAGAATAAGGTGTTTAATCGAAGGCCACCCATGTTCAGTTGCATTCGTTTACGAAAGCGACAACAATGTTGTAATCCAAAGATTGGTGGAGAAACTCAAGTTACAAACACGCTTTCATCCAGATCAAGCAAGGATCAAATTCAGTACATGACAATGTGTGAAAGAAGTATTATGTGAAATTGCTCCCACGAACTCTTGTCATCTTCTTTTGAGATGGGCATGGCTTCATTTTAAAATGGTCAATCTTGATGAACGTTTCCTTTAGTTGAGGCCTGAGGGACATGAAATGAAGTTGAAATTTATGACACCAAGACAAGCCAAGAAGGATCAACATACGTTGAAGGAGAAAATAGAAAAAGAAAGAATAGAAAAAGAAGAAATATAAACTGCAGAAGGAAGGGAAATTGAAGAAAAAGAAAAGGCAGTAAAGAAAAAGATTATGGAAAAGGTAGTAGAGAACAAGGTGTTTAATCGAAGGCCACCCATGTTTAGTTGCATTCGTTTACGAAAGCGACAACAATGTTGTAATCCAAAGATTGGTGGAGAAACTCAAGTTACAAACACGCTTTCATCCAGATCAAGCAAGGATCAAATTCAGTACATGACAATGTGTGAAAGAAGTATTATGTGAAATTAGTCCCACGAACTCTTGTCATCTGCTTTTGAGATGGACATGGCTTCATTTTAAAATGGTCAATCTTGATGAACGTTTCCTTTAGTTGAGGCATGAGGGACATGAAATGAAGTTGAAATTTATGACACCAAGACACGCCAGTAAGGATCAACATAGGCTGAAGGAGAAAACAGAAAAAGAAAGAATAGAAAAAGAAGAAATATTAACTGCAGAAGGAAGGGAAATTGAAGAAAAAGAAAAGGAAGTAAAGAAAAAGATTATGGAAAAGGTAGTAGAGAACAACGTGTTTAATCGAAGGCCACCCATGTTTAGTTCCATTCATTTACGAAATCGACAACAATGTTGTAATCCAAAGATTGGTGGAGAAACTCAAGTTACAAACACGCTTTCATCCAGATCAAGCAAGGATCAAATTCAGTACATGACAATGTGTGAAAGAAGTATTATGTGAAATTGCTCCCACGAACTCTTGTCATCTTCTTTTGAGATGGGCATGGCTTCATTTTAAAATGGTCAATCTTGATGAACGTTTCCTTTAGTTGAGGCATGAGGGACATGAAATGAAGTTGAAATTTATGACACCAAGACAAGCCAAGAAGGATCAACATACGTTGAAGGAGAAAATAGAAAAAGAAAGAATAGAAAAAGAAGAAATATAAACTGCAGAAGGAAGGGAAATTGAAGAAAAAGAAAAGGAAGTAAAGAAAAAGATTATGGAAAAGGTAGTAGAGAACAAGGTGTTTAATCGAAGGCCACCCATGTTCAGTTGCATTCGTTTACGAAAGCGACAACAATGTTGTAATCCAAAGATTTGTGGAGAAACTCAAGTTACAAACACGCTTTCATCCAGATCAAGCAAGGATCAAATTCAGTACATGACAATGTGTGAAAGAAGTATTATGTGAAATTGCTCCCACGAACTCTTGTCATCTTCTTTTGAGATGGGCATGGCTTCATTTTAAAATGGTCAATCTTGATGAACGTTTCCTTTAGTTGAGGCCTGAGGGACATGAAATGAAGTTGAAATTTATGACACCAAGACAAGCCAAGAAGGATCAACATACGTTGAAGGAGAAAATAGAAAAAGAAAGAATAGAAAAAGAAGAAATATAAACTGCAGAAGGAAGGGAAATTGAAGAAAAAGAAAAGGAAGTAAAGAAAAAGATTATGGAAAAGGTAGTAGAGAACAAGGTGTTTAATCGAAGGCCACCCATGTTCAGTTGCATTCGTTTACGAAAGCGACAACAATGTTGTAATCCAAAGATTGGTGGAGAAACTCAAGTTACAAACACGCTTTCATCCAGATCAAGCAAGGATCAAATTCAGTACATGACAATGTGTGAAAGAAGTAGTATGTGAAATTAGTCCCACGAACTCTTGTCATCTGCTTTTGAGATGGACATGGCTTCATTTTAAAATGGTCAATCTTGATGAACGTTTCCTTTAGTTGAGGCATGAGGGACATCAAATGAAGTTGAAATTTATGACACCAAGACAAGCCAAGAAGGATCAACATACGTTGAAGGAGAAAATAGAAAAAGAAAGAATAGAAAAAGAAGAAATATAATCTGCAGAAGGAAAGGAAATTGAAGAAAAAGAAAAGGAAGTAAAGAAAAAGATTATGGAAAAGGTAGTAGAGAACAACGTGTTTAATCGAAGGCCACCCATGTTTAGTTCCATTCATTTACGAAATCGACAACAATGTTGTAATCCAAAGATTGGTGGAGAATCTCAAGTTACAAACACGCTTTCATCCAGATCAAGCAAGGATCAAATTCAGTACATGACAATGTGTGAAAGAAGTATTATGTGAAATTGCTCCCACGAACTCTTGTCATCTTCTTTTGAGATGGGCATGGCTTCATTTTAAAATGGTCAATCTTGATGAACGTTTCCTTTAGTTGAGGCATGAGGGACATGAAATGAAGTTGAAATTTATGACACCAAGACACGCCAGTAAGGATCAACATAGGCTGAAGGAGAAAACAGAAAAAGAAAGAATAGAAAAAGAAGAAATATTAACTGCAGAAGGAAGGGAAATTGAAGAAAAAGAAAAGGAAGTAAAGAAAAAGATTATGGAAAAGGTAGTAGAGAACAACGTGTTTAATCGAAGGCCACCCATGTTTAGTTCCATTCATTTACGAAATCGACAACAATGTTGTAATCCAAAGATTGGTGGAGAAACTCAAGTTACAAACACGCTTTCATCCAGATCAAGCAAGGATCAAATTCAGTACATGACAATGTGTGAAAGAAGTATTATGTGAAATTGCTCCCACGAACTCTTGTCATCTTCTTTTGAGATGGGCATGGCTTCATTTTAAAATGGTCAATCTTGATGAACGTTTCCTTTAGTTGAGGCATGAGGGACATGAAATGAAGTTGAAATTTATGACACCAAGACAAGCCAAGAAGGATCAACATACGTTGAAGGAGAAAATAGAAAAAGAAAGAATAGAAAAAGAAGAAATATAAACTGCAGAAGGAAGGGAAATTGAAGAAAAAGAAAAGGAAGTAAAGAAAAAGATTATGGAAAAGGTAGTAGAGAACAAGGTGTTTAATCGAAGGCCACCCATGTTCAGTTGCATTCGTTTACGAAAGCGACAACAATGTTGTAATCCAAAGATTTGTGGAGAAACTCAAGTTACAAACACGCTTTCATCCAGATCAAGCAAGGATCAAATTCAGTACATGACAATGTGTGAAAGAAGTATTATGTGAAATTGCTCCCACGAACTCTTGTCATCTTCTTTTGAGATGGGCATGGCTTCATTTTAAAATGGTCAATCTTGATGAACGTTTCCTTTAGTTGAGGCCTGAGGGACATGAAATGAAGTTGAAATTTATGACACCAAGACAAGCCAAGAAGGATCAACATACGTTGAAGGAGAAAATAGAAAAAGAAAGAATAGAAAAAGAAGAAATATAAACTGCAGAAGGAAGGGAAATTGAAGAAAAAGAAAAGGCAGTAAAGAAAAAGATTATGGAAAAGGTAGTAGAGAACAAGGTGTTTAATCGAAGGCCACCCATGTTTAGTTGCATTCGTTTACGAAATCGACAACAATGTTGTAATCCAAAGATTGGTGGAGAAACTCAAGTTACAAACACGCTTTCATCCAGATCAAGCAAGGATCAAATTCAGTACATGACAATGTGTGAAAGAAGTATTATGTGAAATTGCTCCCACGAACTCTTGTCATCTTCTTTTGAGATGGGCATGGCTTCATTTTAAAATGGTCAATCTTGATGAACGTTTCCTTTAGTTGAGGCCTGAGGGACATGAAATGAAGTTGAAATTTATGACACCAAGACAAGCCAAGAAGGATCAACATACGTTGAAGGAGAAAATAGAAAAAGAAAGAATAGAAAAAGAAGAAATATAAACTGCAGAAGGAAGGGAAATTGAAGAAAAAGAAAAGGCAGTAAAGAAAAAGATTATGGAAAAGGTAGTAGAGAACAAGGTGTTTAATCGAAGGCCACCCATGTTTAGTTGCATTCGTTTACGAAAGCGACAACAATGTTGTAATCCAAAGATTGGTGGAGAAACTCAAGTTACAAACACGCTTTCATCCAGATCAAGCAAGGATCAAATTCAGTACATGACAATGTGTGAAAGAAGTATTATGTGAAATTAGTCCCACGAACTCTTGTCATCTGCTTTTGAGATGGACATGGCTTCATTTTAAAATGGTCAATCTTGATGAACGTTTCCTTTAGTTGAGGCATGAGGGACATGAAATGAAGTTGAAATTTATGACACCAAGACACGCCAGTAAGGATCAACATAGGCTGAAGGAGAAAACAGAAAAAGAAAGAATAGAAAAAGAAGAAATATTAACTGCAGAAGGAAGGGAAATTGAAGAAAAAGAAAAGGAAGTAAAGAAAAAGATTATGGAAAAGGTAGTAGAGAACAACGTGTTTAATCGAAGGCCACCCATGTTTAGTTCCATTCATTTACGAAATCGACAACAATGTTGTAATCCAAAGATTGGTGGAGAAACTCAAGTTACAAACACGCTTTCATCCAGATCAAGCAAGGATCAAATTCAGTACATGACAATGTGTGAAAGAAGTATTATGTGAAATTGCTCCCACGAACTCTTGTCATCTTCTTTTGAGATGGGCATGGCTTCATTTTAAAATGGTCAATCTTGATGAACGTTTCCTTTAGTTGAGGCATGAGGGACATGAAATGAAGTTGAAATTTATGACACCAAGACAAGCCAAGAAGGATCAACATACGTTGAAGGAGAAAATAGAAAAAGAAAGAATAGAAAAAGAAGAAATATAAACTGCAGAAGGAAGGGAAATTGAAGAAAAAGAAAAGGAAGTAAAGAAAAAGATTATGGAAAAGGTAGTAGAGAACAAGGTGTTTAATCGAAGGCCACCCATGTTCAGTTGCATTCGTTTACGAAAGCGACAACAATGTTGTAATCCAAAGATTTGTGGAGAAACTCAAGTTACAAACACGCTTTCATCCAGATCAAGCAAGGATCAAATTCAGTACATGACAATGTGTGAAAGAAGTATTATGTGAAATTGCTCCCACGAACTCTTGTCATCTTCTTTTGAGATGGGCATGGCTTCATTTTAAAATGGTCAATCTTGATGAACGTTTCCTTTAGTTGAGGCCTGAGGGACATGAAATGAAGTTGAAATTTATGACACCAAGACAAGCCAAGAAGGATCAACATACGTTGAAGGAGAAAATAGAAAAAGAAAGAATAGAAAAAGAAGAAATATAAACTGCAGAAGGAAGGGAAATTGAAGAAAAAGAAAAGGAAGTAAAGAAAAAGATTATGGAAAAGGTAGTAGAGAACAAGGTGTTTAATCGAAGGCCACCCATGTTCAGTTGCATTCGTTTACGAAAGCGACAACAATGTTGTAATCCAAAGATTGGTGGAGAAACTCAAGTTACAAACACGCTTTCATCCAGATCAAGCAAGGATCAAATTCAGTACATGACAATGTGTGAAAGAAGTAGTATGTGAAATTAGTCCCACGAACTCTTGTCATCTGCTTTTGAGATGGACATGGCTTCATTTTAAAATGGTCAATCTTGATGAACGTTTCCTTTAGTTGAGGCATGAGGGACATCAAATGAAGTTGAAATTTATGACACCAAGACAAGCCAAGAAGGATCAACATACGTTGAAGGAGAAAATAGAAAAAGAAAGAATAGAAAAAGAAGAAATATAATCTGCAGAAGGAAAGGAAATTGAAGAAAAAGAAAAGGAAGTAAAGAAAAAGATTATGGAAAAGGTAGTAGAGAACAACGTGTTTAATCGAAGGCCACCCATGTTTAGTTCCATTCATTTACGAAATCGACAACAATGTTGTAATCCAAAGATTGGTGGAGAAACTCAAGTTACAAACACGCTTTCATCCAGATCAAGCAAGGATCAAATTCAGTACATGACAATGTGTGAAAGAAGTATTATGTGAAATTGCTCCCACGAACTCTTGTCATCTTCTTTTGAGATGGGCATGGCTTCATTTTAAAAATGGTCAATCTTGATGAACGTTTCCTTTAGTTGAGGCATGAGGGACATGAAATGAAGTTGAAATTTATGACACCAAGACACGCCAGTAAGGATCAACATAGGCTAAAGGAGAAAATAGAAAAAGAAAGAATAGAAAAAGAAGAAATATAAACTGCAGAAGGAAGGGAAATTGAAGAAAAAGAAAAGGAAGTAAAGAAAAAGATTATGGTAAAGGTAGTAGAGAACAACATGTTTAATCGAAGGCCACCCATGTTTAGTTCCATTTATTTACGAAATCGACAATAATGTTGTAATCCAAAGATTGGTGGAGAAACTCAAGTTACAAACACGCTTTCATCCAGATCAAGCAAGGATCAAATTCAGTACATGACAATGTGTGAAAGAAGTATTATGTGATATTGCTCCCACGAACTCTTGTCATCTTCTTTTGAGATGGGCATGGCTTCATTTTAAAATGGTCAATCTTGATGAACGTTTCCTTTAGTTGAGGCATGAGGGACATGAAATGAAGTTGAAATTTATGACACCAAGACACGCCAGTAAGGATCAACATAGGCCGAAGGAGAAAATAGAAAAAGAAGATATATAAACTGCAGAAGGAAGGGAAATTGAAGAAAAAGAAACGGAAGTAAAGAAAAAGATTATGGAAAAGGTAGTAGAGAACAACGTGTTTAATCGAAGGCCACCCATGTTTAGTTCCATTCATTTACGAAATCGACAACAATGTTGTAATCCAAAGATTGGTGGAGAAACTCAAGTTACAAACACGCTTTCATCCTGATCAAGCAAGGATCAAATTCAGTACATGACAATGTGTGAAAGAAATATTATGTGAAATTGCTCCCACGAACTCTTGTCATCTTCTTTTGAGATGGGCATGGCTTCATTTTAAAATGGTCAATCTTGATGAACGTTTCCTTTAGTTGAGGCATGAGGGACATGAAATGAAGTTGAAATTTATGACACCAAGACACGCCAGTAAGGATCAACATAGGCTGAAGGAGAAAATAGAAAAAGAAAGAATAGAAAAAGAAGAAATATAAACTGGAAAAGGAAGGGAAATTGAAGAAAAAGAAAAGGAAGTAAAGAAAAAGATTATGGAAAAGGTAGTAGAGAACAAGGTGTTTAATCGAAGGCCACCCATGTTTAGTTCCATTCATTTACGAAATCGACAACAATGTTGTAATCCAAAGATTGGTGGAGAAACTCAAGTTACAAACACGCTTTCATCCAGATCAAGCAAGGATCAAATTCAGTACATGACAATGTGTGAAAGAAGTATTATGTGAAATTGCTCCCACGAACTCTTAAAATCTTCTTTTCAGATGGGCATGGCTTGATTTTAAAATGGTCAATCTTCATGAACGTTTCCTTTAGTTGAGGCATGAGGGACATGAAATGAAGTTGAAATTTATGACACCAAGACAAGCCAAGAAGGATCAACATACGTTGAAGGAGAAAATAGAAAAAGAAAGAATAGAAAAAGAAAAAATATAATCTGCAGAATGAAAGGAAATTGAAGAAAAAGAAAAGGAAGTAAAAAAAAAGATTATGGAAAAGGTAGTAGAGAACAACGTGTTTAATCGAAGGCCACCCATGTTTAGTTCCATTCATTTACGAAATCGACAACAATGTTGTAATCCAAAGATTGGTGGAGAAACTCAAGTTACAAACACGCTTTCATCCAGATCAAGCAAGGATCAAATTCAGTACATGACAATGTGTGAAAGAAGTATTATGTGAAATTGCTCCCACGAACTCTTGTCATCTTCTTTTGAGATGGGCATGGCTTCATTTTAAAACGGTCAATCTTGATGAACGTTCCCTTTATTTGAGGCATGAGGGACATGAAATGAAGTTGAAATTTATGACACCAAGATAAGCCAAGTAGGATCAACATACGTTGAAGGAGAAAATAGAAAAAGAAAGAATAGAAAAAGAAGAAATATAAACTGCAGAAGGAAGGGAAATTGAAGAAAAAGTAAAGGAAGTAAAGAAAAAGATTATGGAAAAGGTAGTAGAGAACAAGGTGTTTAATCGAAGGCCACCCATGTTCAGTTGCATTCGTTTACAAAAGCGACAACAATCTTGTAAGCCAAAGATTGGTGGAGAAACTCCAATTACCAACAAGCTTTCATCCGAATCAAGCAAGGATCAAATTAAGTACATGACAATGTGTGAAAGAAGTATTATGTGATATTGCTCCCACGAACTCTTGTCATCTTCTTTTGAGATGGGCATGGCTTCATTTTAAAATGGTCAATCTTGATGAACGTTTCCTTTAGTTGAGGCATGAGGGACATGAAATGAAGTTGAAATTTATGACACCAAGACACGCCAATAAGGATCAACATAGGCCGAAGGAGAAAATAGAAAAAGAAAGAATAGAAAAAGAAGAAATATAAACTGGAAAAGGAAGGGAAATTGAAGAAAAAGAAAAGGAAGTAAAGAAAAAGATTATGGAAAAGGTAGTAGAGAACAACAAGTTTAATCGAAGGCCACCCATGTTTAGTTCCATTCATTTACGAAATCGGCAACAATGTTGTAATCCAAAGATTGGTGGAGAAACTCAAGTTACAAACACGCTTTTATCCAGATCAAGCAAGGATCAAATTCAGTACATGACAATGTGTGAAAGAAGTATTATGTGAAATTGCTCCCACGAACTCTTGTCATCTTCTTTTGAGATGGGCATGGCTTCATTTTAAAATGGTCAATCTTGATGAACGTTTCCTTTAGTTGAGGCATGAGGGACATGAAATGAAATTGAAATTTATGACACCAAGACAAGCCAAGAAGGATCAACATACGTTGAAGGACAAAATAGAAAAAGAAAGAATAGAAAAAGAAGAAATATAAACTGCAGAAGGAAAGGAAATTGAAGAAAAAGAAAAGGAAGTAAAGAAAAAGATTATGGAAAAGGTAGTAGAGAACAACGTGTTTAATCGAAGGCCACCCATGTTTAGTTCCATTCATTTACGAAATCGACAACAATGTTGTAATCCAAAGATTGGTGGAGAAACTCAAGTTACAAACACGCTTTCATCCAGATCAAGCAAGGATCAAATTCAGTACATGACAATGTGTGAAAGAAATATTATGTGAAATTGCTCCCACGAACTCTTGTCATCTTCTTTTGAGATGGGCATGGCTTCATTTTAAAATGGTCAATCTTGATGAACGTTTCCTTTAGTTGAGGCATGAGGGACATGAAATGAAGTTGAAATTTATGACACCAAGACACGCCAGTAAGGATCAACATAGGCTGAAGGAGAAAATAGAAAAAGAAAGAATAGAAAAAGAAGAAATATAAACTGGAAAAGGAAGGGAAATTGAAGAAAAAGAAAAGGAAGTAAAGAAAAAGATTATGGAAAAGGTAGTAGAAAACAACATGTTTAATCGAAGGCCACCCATGTTTAGTTCCATTCATTTACGAAATCGGCAACAATGTTGTAATCCAAAGATTGGTGGAGAAACTCAAGTTACAAACACGCTTTCATCCAGATCAAGCAAGGATCAAATTTAGTACATGACAATGTGTGAAAGAAGTATTATGTGAAATTGCTCCCACGAACTCTTAAAATCTTCTTTTGAGATGGGCATGGCTTGATTTTAAAATGGTCAATCTTGATGAACGTTTCCTTTAGTTGAGGCATGAGGGACATGAAATGAAGTTGAAATTTATGACACCAAGACAAGCCAAGAAGGATCAACATACGTTGAAGGAGAAAATAGAAAAAGAAAGCATAGAAAAAGAAGAAATATAATCTGCAGAAGGAAAGGAAATTGAAGAAAAAGAAAAGGAAGTAAAGAAAAAGATTATGGAAAAGGTAGTAGAGAACAACGTGTTTAATCGAAGGCCACCCATGTTTAGTTCCATTCATTTACGAAATCGACAACAATGTTGTAATCCAAAGATTGGTGGAGAAACTCAAGTTACAAACACGCTTTCATCCAGATCAAGCAAGGATCAAATTCAGTACATGACAATGTGTGAAAGAAATATTATGTGAAATTGCTCCCACGAACTCTTGTCATCTTCTTTTGAGATGGGCATGGCTTCATTTTAAAATGGTCAATCTTGATGAACGTTTCCTTTAGTTGAGGCATGAGGGACATGAAATGAAGTTGAAATTTATGACACCAAGACACGCCAGTAAGGATCAACATAGGCTGAAGGAGAAAATAGAAAAAGAAAGAATAGAAAAAGAAGAAATATAAACTGGAAAAGGAAGGGAAATTGAAGAAAAAGAAAAGGAAGTAAAGAAAAAGATTATGGAAAAGGTAGTAGAAAACAACATGTTTAATCGAAGGCCACCCATGTTTAGTTCCATTCATTTACGAAATCGGCAACAATGTTGTAATCCAAAGATTGGTGGAGAAACTCAAGTTACAAACACGCTTTCATCCAGATCAAGCAAGGATCAAATTCAGTACATGACAATGTGTGAAAGAAGTATTATGTGAAATTGCTCCCACGAACTCTTAAAATCTTCTTTTGAGATGGGCATGGCTTGATTTTAAAATGGTCAATCTTGATGAACGTTTCCTTTAGTTGAGGCATGAGGGACATGAAATGAAGTTGAAATTTATGACACCAAGACAAGCCAAGAAGGATCAACATACGTTGAAGGAGAAAATAGAAAAAGAAAGCATAGAAAAAGAAGAAATATAATCTGCAGAAGGAAAGGAAATTGAAGAAAAAGAAAAGGAAGTAAAGAAAAAGATTATGGAAAAGGTAGTAGAGAACAACGTGTTTAATCGAAGGCCACCCATGTTTAGTTCCATTCATTTACGAAATCGACAACAATGTTGTAATCCAAAGATTGGTGGAGAAACTCAAGTTACAAACACGCTTTCATCCAGATCAAGCATGGATCAAATTCAGTACATGACAATGTGTGAAAGAAGTATTATGTGAAATTGCTCCCACGAACTCTTGTCATCTTCTTTTGAGATGGGCATGGCTTCATTTTAAAAATGGTCAATCTTGATGAAAGTTTCCTTTAGTTGAGGCATGAGGGACATGAAATGAAGTTGAAATTTATGACACCAAGACACGCCAGTAAGGATCAACATAGGCTGAAGGAGAAAATAGAAAAAGAAAGAATAGAAAAAGAAGAAATATAAACTGCAGAAGGAAGGGAAATTGAAGAAAAAGAAAAGGAAGTAAAGAAAAAGATTATGGTAAAGTTAGTAGAGAACAACGTGTTTAATCGAAGGCCACCCATGTTTAGTTCCATTCATTTACGAAATCGACAACAATGTTGTAATCCAAAGATTGGTGGAGAAACTCAAGTTACAAACACGCTTTCATCCAGATCAAGCAAGGATCAAATTCAGTACATGACAATGTGTGAAAGAAGTATTATGTGAAATTGCTCCCACGAACTCTTGTTATCTTCTTTTGAGATGGGCATGGCTTCATTTTAAAATGGTCAATCTTGATGAACGTTTCCTTTAGTTGAGGCATGAGGGACATGAAATGAAGTTGAAATTTATGACACCAAGACAAGCCAAGAAGGATCAACATACGTTGAAGGAGAAAATAGAAAAAGAAAGAATAGAAAAAGAAGAAATATAAACTGGAAAAGGAAGGCAAATTGAAGAAAAAGAAAAGGAAGTAAAGAAAAAGATTATGGAAAAGGTAGTAGAGAATAAGGTGTTTAATCGTAGGCCACCCATGTTCAGTTGCATTCGTTTACGAAAGCGACAACAATGTTGTAAGCCAAAGATTGGTGGAGAAACTCAAGTTACCAACAAGCTTTCATCCAAATCAAGCAAGGATCAAATTCAGTACATGACAATGTGTGAAAGAAGTATTATGTGAAATTGCTCCCACGAACTCTTGTCATCTTCTTTTGAGATGGGCATGGCTTCATTTTAAAACGGTCAATCTTGATGAACGTTCCCTTTATTTGAGGCATGAGGGACATGAAATGAAGTTCAAATTTATGACACCAAGATAAGCCAAGAAGAATCAACATACGTTGAAGGAGAAAATAGAAAAAGAAAGAATAGAAAAAGAAGAAATATAAACTGCCGAAGGAGGGGAAATTGAAGAAAAAGAAAAGGAAGTAAAGAAAAAGATTATGGAAAAGGTAGTAGAGAACAAGGTATTTATTCGAAGGCCACACATGTTCAGTTGCATTCGTTTACGAAAGCGACAACAATGTTGTAAGCCAAATATTGGTGGAGAAACTCAAGTTTCAAACAAGGTTTCATCCAAATCAAGCAAGGATCAAATTCAGTACATGACAATGTGTGAAAGAAGTATTATGTGATATTGTTCCCACGAACTCTTGTCATCTTCTTTTGAGATGGGCTTGGCTTCATTTTACAACGGTCAATCTTGATGAACTTTCCCTTTATTTGAGGCATGAGGGACATGAAATGAAGTTGAAATTTATTACACCAAGACAAGCCAAGAAGGATCAACATACATTGAAGGAGAAAATAGGAAAAGAAGAAATATAAACTGCAGAAGGAAGGGAAATTGAAGAAAAAGAAAAGGAAGTAAAGAAAAAGATTATGGAAAAGGTAGTAGAAACCAACATGTTTAATCGAAGGCCACCCATGTTTAGTTCCATTCATTTACGAAATCGGCAACAATGTTGTAATGCAAAGATTGGTGGAGAAACTCAAGTTACAAACACGCTTTCATCCAGATCAAGCAAGGATCAAATTCAGTACATGACAATGTGTGAAAGAAGTATTATGTGAAATTGCTCCCACGAACTCTTAAAATCTTCTTTTGAGATGGGCATGGCTTGATTTTAAAATGGTCAATCTTGATGAACGTTTCCTTTAGTTGAGGCATGAGGGACATGAAATGAAGTTGAAATTTATGACACCAAGACAAGCCAAGAAGGATCAACATACGTTGAAGGAGAAAATAGAAAAAGAAAGAATAGAAAAAGAAGAAATATAATATGCAGAAGGAAAGGAAATTGAAGAAAAAGAAAAGGAAGTAAAGAAAAAGATTATGGAAAAGGTAGTAGAGAACAACGTGTTTAATCGAAGGCCACCCATGTTTAGTTCCATTCATTTACGAAATCGACAACAATGTTGTAATCCAAAGATTGGTGGAGAAACTCAAGTTACAAACACGCTTTCATCCAGATCAAGCATGGATCAAATTCAGTACATGACAATGTGTGAAAGAAATATTATGTGAAATTGCTCCCACGAACTCTTGTCATCTTCTTTTGAGATGGGCATGGCTTCATTTTAAAAATGGTCAATCTTGATGAACGTTTCCTTTAGTTGAGGCATGAGGGACATGAAATGAAGTTGAAATTTATGACACCAAGACACGCCAGTAAGGATCAACATAGGCTGAAGGAGAAAATAGAAAAAGAAAGAATAGAAAAAGAAGAAATATAAACTGCAGAAGGAAGGGAAATTGAAGAAAAAGAAAAGGAAGTAAAGAAAAAGATTATGGTAAAGGTAGTAGAGAACAACGTGTTTAATCGAAGGCCACCCATGTTTAGTTCCATTCATTTACGAAATCGACAACAATGTTGTAATCCAAAGATTGGTGGAGAAACTCAAGTTACAAACACGCTTTCATCCAGATCAAGCAAGGATCAAATTCAGTACATGACAATGTGTGAAAGAAGTATTATGTGATATTGCTCCCACAAACTCTTGTCATCTTCTTTTGAGATGGGCATGGCTTGATTTTAAAATGGTCAATCTTGATGAACGTTTCCTTTAGTTGAGGCATGAGGGACATGAAATGAAGTTGAAATTTATGACACCAAGACAAGCCAAGAAGGATCAACATACGTTGAAGGAGAAAATAGAAAAAGAAAGAATAGAAAAAGAAGAAATATAAACTGGAAAAGGAAGGGAAATTGAAGAAAAAGAAAAGGAAGTAAAGAAAAAGATTATGGAAAAGGTAGTAGAGAACAACAAGTTTAATCGAAGGCCACCCATGTTTAGTTCCATTCATTTACGAAATCGGCAACAATGTTGTAATCCAAAGATTGGTGGAGAAACTCAAGTTACAAACACGCTTTTATCCAGATCAAGCAAGGATCAAATTCAGTACATGACAATGTGTGAAAGAAGTATTATGTGAAATTGCTCCCACGAACTCTTGTCATCTTCTTTTGAGATGGGCATGGCTTCATTTTAAAATGGTCAATCTTGATGAACGTTTCCTTTAGTTGAGGCATGAGGGACATGAAATGAAATTGAAATTTATGACACCAAGACAAGCCAAGAAGGATCAACATACGTTGAAGGAGAAAATAGAAAAAGAAAGAATAGAAAAAGAAGAAATATAAACTGCAGAAGGAAAGGAAATTGAAGAAAAAGAAAAGGAAGTAAAGAAAAAGATTATGGAAAAGGTAGTAGAGAACAACGTGTTTAATCGAAGGCCACCCATGTTTAGTTCCATTCATTTACGAAATCGACAACAATGTTGTAATCCAAAGATTGGTGGAGAAACTCAAGTTACAAACACGCTTTCATCCAGATCAAGCAAGGATCAAATTCAGTACATGACAATGTGTGAAAGAAATATTATGTGAAATTGCTCCCACGAACTCTTGTCATCTTCTTTTGAGATGGGCATGGCTTCATTTTAAAATGGTCAATCTTGATGAACGTTTCCTTTAGTTGAGGCATGAGGGACATGAAATGAAGTTGAAATTTATGACACCAAGACACGCCAGTAAGGATCAACATAGGCTGAAGGAGAAAATAGAAAAAGAAAGAATAGAAAAAGAAGAAATATAAACTGGAAAAGGAAGGGAAATTGAAGAAAAAGAAAAGGAAGTAAAGAAAAAGATTATGGAAAAGGTAGTAGAAAACAACATGTTTAATCGAAGGCCACCCATGTTTAGTTCCATTCATTTACGAAATCGGCAACAATGTTGTAATCCAAAGATTGGTGGAGAAACTCAAGTTACAAACACGCTTTCATCCAGATCAAGCAAGGATCAAATTCAGTACATGACAATGTGTGAAAGAAGTATTATGTGAAATTGCTCCCACGAACTCTTAAAATCTTCTTTTGAGATGGGTATGGCTTGATTTTAAAATGGTCAATCTTGATGAACGTTTCCTTTAGTTGAGGCATGAGGGACTTGAAATGAAGTTGAAATTTATGACACCAAGACAAGCCAAGAAGGATCAACATACGTTGAAGGAGAAAATAGAAAAAGAAAGAATAGAAAAAGAAGAAATATAATCTGCAGAAGGAAAGGAAATTGAAGAAAAAGAAAAGGAAGTAAAGAAAAAGATTATGGAAAAGGTAGTAGAGAACAACGTGTTTAATCGAAGGCCACCCATGTTTAGTTCCATTCATTTACGAAATCGACAACAATGTTGTAATCCAAAGATTGGTGGAGAAACTCAAGTTACAAACACGCTTTCATCCAGATCAAGCAAGGATCAAATTCAGTACATGACAATGTGTGAAAGAAATATTATGTGAAATTGCTCCCACGAACTCTTGTCATCTTCTTTTGAGATGGGCATGGCTTCATTTTAAAATGGTCAATCTTGATGAACGTTTCCTTTAGTTGAGGCATGAGGGACATGAAATGAAGTTGAAATTTATGACACCAAGACACGCCAGTAAGGATCAACATAGGCTGAAGGAGAAAATAGAAATAGAAAGAATAGAAAAAGAAGAAATATAAACTGGAAAAGGAAGGGAAATTGAAGAAAAAGAAAAGGAAGTAAAGAAAAAGATTATGGAAAAGGTAGTAGAAAACAACATGTTTAATCGAAGGCCACCCATGTTTAGTTCCATTCATTTACGAAATCGACAACAATGTTGTAATCCAATAATTGGTGGAGAAACTCAAGTTACAAACACGCTTTCATCCAGATCAAGCAAGGATCAAATTCAGTACATGACAATGTGTGAAAGAAATATTATGTGAAACTGCTCCCACGAACTCTTGTCATCTTCTTTTGAGATGGGCATGGCTTCATTTTAAAATGGTCAATCTTGATGAACGTTTCCTTTAGTTGAGGCATGAGGGACATGAAATGAAGTTGAAATTTATGACACCAAGACACGCCAGTAAGGATCAACATAGGCTGAAGGAGAAAATAGAAAAAGAAAGAATAGAAAAAGAAGAAATATAAACTGGAAAAGGAAGGGAAATTGAAGAAAAAGAAAAGGAAGTAAAGAAAAAGATTATGGAAAAGGTAGTAGAAAACAACATGTTTAATCGAAGGCCACCCATGTTTAGTTCCATTCATTTACGAAATCGGCAACAATGTTGTAATCCAAAGATTGGTGGAGAAACTCAAGTTACAAACACGCTTTTATCCAGATCAAGCAAGGATCAAATTCAGTACATGACAATGTGTGAAAGAAGTATTATGTGAAATTGCTCCCACAAACTCTTGTCATCTTCTTTTGAGATGGGCATGGCTTCATTTTAAAATGGTCAATCTTGATGAACGTTTCCTTTAGTTGAGGCATGAGGGACATGAAATGAAGTTGAAATTTATGACACCAAGACACGCCAGTAAGGATCAACATAGCCCGAAGGAGAAAATAGAAAAAGAAAAAATAGAAAAAGAAGAAATATAAACTGCAGAAGGAAGGGAAATTGAAGAAAAAGAAACGGAAGTAAAGAAAAAGATTATGGAAAAGGTAGTAGAGAACAACAAGTTTAATCGAAGGCCACCCATGTTTAGTTCCATTCATTTACGAAATCGGCAACAATGTTGTAATCCAAAGATTGGTGGAGAAACTCAAGTTACAAACACGCTTTTATCCAGATCAAGCAAGGATCAAATTCAGTACATGACAATGTGTGAGAGAAGTATTATGTGAAATTGCTCCCACGAACTCTTGTCATCTTCTTTTGAGATGGGCATGGCTTCATTTTAAAATGGTCAATCTTGAAGAACGTTTCCTTTAGTTGAGGCATGAGGGACATGAAATGAAATTGAAATTTATGACACCAAGACAAGCCAAGAAGGATCAACATACGTTGAAGGAGAAAATAGAAAAAGAAAGAATAGAAAAAGAAGAAATATAAACTGCAGAAGAAAAGGAAATTGAAGAAAAAGAAAAGGAAGTAAAGAAAAAGATTATGGAAAAGGTAGTAGAGAACAACGTGTTTAATCGAAGGCCACCCATGGTGAGTTCCATTCATTTACGAAATCGACAACAATGTTGTAATCCAAAGATTGGTGGAGAAACTCAAGTTACAAACACGCTTTCATCCAGATCAAGCAAGGATCAAATTCAGTACATGACAATGTGTGAAAGAGATATTATGTGAAATTGCTCCCACGAACTCTTGTCATCTTCTTTTGAGATGGGCATGGCTTCATTTTAAAATGGTCAATCTTGATGAACGTTTCCTTTAGTTGAGGCATGAGGGACATGAAATGAAGTTGAAATTTATGACACCAAGACACGCCAGTAAGGATCAACATAGGCTGAAGGAGAAAATAGAAAAAGAAAGAATAGAAAAAGAAGAAATATAAACTGGAAAAGGAAGGGAAATTGAAGAAAAAGAAAAGGAAGTAAAGAAAAAGATTATGGAAAAGGTAGTAGAAAACAACATGTTTAATCGAAGGCCACCCATGTTTAGTTCCATTCATTTACGAAATCGGCAACAATGTTGTAATCCAAAGATTGGTGGAGAAACTCAAGTTACAAACACGCTTTTATCCAGATCAAGCAAGGATCAAATTCAGTACATGACAATGTGTGAAAGAAGTATTATGTGAAATTGCTCCCACAAACTCTTGTCATCTTCTTTTGAGATGGGCATGGCTTCATTTTAAAATGGTCAATCTTGATGAACGTTTCCTTTAGTTGAGGCATGAGGGACATGAAATGAAGTTGAAATTTATGACACCAAGACACGCCAGTAAGGATCAACATAGCCCGAAGGAGAAAATAGAAAAAGAAAAAATAGAAAAAGAAGAAATATAAACTGCAGAAGGAAGGGAAATTGAAGAAAAAGAAACGGAAGTAAAGAAAAAGATTATGGAAAAGGTAGTAGAGAACAACAAGTTTAATCGAAGGCCACCCATGTTTAGTTCCATTCATTTACGAAATCGGCAACAATGTTGTAATCCAAAGATTGGTGGAGAAACTCAAGTTACAAACACGCTTTTATCCAGATCAAGCAAGGATCAAATTCAGTACATGACAATGTGTGAGAGAAGTATTATGTGAAATTGCTCCCACGAACTCTTGTCATCTTCTTTTGAGATGGGCATGGCTTCATTTTAAAATGGTCAATCTTGAAGAACGTTTCCTTTAGTTGAGGCATGAGGGACATGAAATGAAATTGAAATTTATGACACCAAGACAAGCCAAGAAGGATCAACATACGTTGAAGGAGAAAATAGAAAAAGAAAGAATAGAAAAAGAAGAAATATAAACTGCAGAAGAAAAGGAAATTGAAGAAAAAGAAAAGGAAGTAAAGAAAAAGATTATGGAAAAGGTAGTAGAGAACAACGTGTTTAATCGAAGGCCACCCATGGTGAGTTCCATTCATTTACGAAATCGACAACAATGTTGTAATCCAAAGATTGGTGGAGAAACTCAAGTTACAAACACGCTTTCATCCAGATCAAGCAAGGATCAAATTCAGTACATGACAATGTGTGAAAGAGATATTATGTGAAATTGCTCCCACGAACTCTTGTCATCTTCTTTTGAGATGGGCATGGCTTCATTTTAAAATGGTCAA
The DNA here is from genome assembly GCF_037176805.1 of Vigna unguiculata. Taxonomy (NCBI): domain Eukaryota; kingdom Viridiplantae; phylum Streptophyta; class Magnoliopsida; order Fabales; family Fabaceae; genus Vigna; species Vigna unguiculata. The sequence goes on along the minus strand of NW_028197129.1, from coordinate 9,734 downwards.
TCTTGATGAACGTTTCCTTTAGTTGAGGCATGAGGGACATGAAATGAAATTGAAATTTATGACACCAAGACACGCCAGTAAGGATCAACATAGGCTGAAGGAGAAAATAGAAAAAGAAAGAATAGAAAAAGAAGAAATATAAACTGGAAAAGGAAGGGAAATTGAAGAAAAAGAAAAGGAAGTAAAGAAAAAGATTATGGAAAAGGTAGTAGAGAACAACATGTTTAATCGAAGGCCACCCATGTTTAGTTCCATTCATTTACGAAATCGGCAACAATGTTGTAATCCAAAGATTGGTGGAGAAACTCAAGTTACAAACACGCTTTTATCCAGATCAAGCAAGGATCAAATTCAGTACATGACAATGTGTGAAAGAAGTATTATGTGAAATTGCTCCCACGAACTCTTGTTATCTTCTTTTGAGATGGGCATGGCTTCATTTTAAAATGGTCAATCTTGATGAACGTTTCCTTTAGTTGAGGCATGAGGGACATGAAATGAAATTGAAATTTATGACACCAAGACAAGCCAAGAAGGATCAACATACGTTGAAGGAGAAAATAGAAAAAGAAAGAATAGAAAAAGAAGAAATATAAACTGCAGAAGGAAAGGAAATTGAAGAAAAAGAAAAGGAAGTAAAGAAAAAGATTATGGAAAAGGTAGTAGAGAACAAGGTGTTTAATCGAATGCCACCCATGTTCAGTTGCATTCGTTTACGAAAGCGACAACAATGTTGTAATCCAAAGATTGGTGGAGAAACTCAAGTTACCAACAAGCTTTCATCCAAATCAGGTAAGGATCAAATTCAGTACATGACAATGTGTGAAAGAAGTATTATGTGAAATTGCTCCCACGAACTCTTGTCATCTTCTTTTGAGATGGGCATGGCTTCATTTTAACACGGTCAATCTTGATGAACGTTCCCTTTACTTGAGGCATGAGGGACATGAAATGAAGTTGAAATTTATGACACCAAGATAAGCCAAGAAGGATCAACATACGTTGAAGGAGAAAATAGAAAAAGAAAGAATAGAAAAAGAAGAAATATAAACTGCAGAAGGAAGGGAAATTGAAGAAAAAGAAAAGGAAGTAAAGAAAAAGATTATGGAAAAGGTAGTAGAGAACAAGGTGTTTAATCGAAGGCCATCCATGTTCAGTTGCATTCGTTTACGAAAGCGACAACAATCTTGTAAGCCAAAGATTGGTGGAGAAACTCCAATTACCAACAAGCTTTCAACCGAAACAAGCAAGGATCAAATTCAGTACATGACAATGTGTGAAAGAAGTATTATGTGATATTGCTCCCACGAACTCTTGTCATCTTCTTTTGAGATGGGCATGGCTTCATTTTAAAACGGTAAATCTTGATGAACGTTCCCCTTATTTGAGGCATGAGGGACATGAAATGAAGTTGAAATTGATGACACCAAGACAAGCCAGTAAGGATCAACATAGGGTGAAGGAGAAAATAGAAAAAGAAAGAATAGAAAAAGAAGAAATATAAACCGCAGAAGGAACTGAAATTGAAAAAGAAAAGGTAGTAAAGAAAAAGATTATGGAAAAGGTAGTAGAGAACGACGCGTTTAATCGAAGGCCACCCATGTTCAGTTGCATTCGTTTACGAAAGCGACAACAATGTTGTAATCCAAAGATTGGTGGAGAAACTCAAGTTACCAACAAGCTTTCATCCAAATCAAGCAAGGATCAAATTCAGTACATGACAATGTGTGAAAGAAGTATTATGTGAAATTGCTCCCACAAACTCTTGTCATCTTCTTTTGAGATGGGCATGGCTTCATTTTAAAACGGTCAATCTTGATGAACGTTCCCTTTATTTGAGGCATGAGGGACATGAAATGAAGTTGAAATTTATGACACCAAGATAAGCCAAGTAGGATAAACATACGTTGAAGGAGAAAATAGAAAAAGAAAGAATAGAAAAAGAAGAAATATAAACTGCAGAACGAGAGGAAATTGAAGAAAAAGAAAAGGAAGTAAAGAAAAAGATTATGGAAAAGGTAGTAGAGAACAAGGTGTTTAATCGAAGGCCACCCATGTTCAGTTGCATTCGTTTACAAAAGCGACAACAATCTTGTAAGCCAAAGATTGGTGGAGAAACTCCAATTACCAACAAGCTTTCATCCGAATCAAGCAAGGATCAAATTCAGTACATGACAATGTGTGAAACAAGTATTATGTGATATTGCTCCCACGAACTCTTGTCATCTTCTTTTGAGATGGGCATGGCTTCATTTTAAAATGGTCAATCTTGATGAACGTTTCCTTTAGTTGAGGCATGAGGGACATGAAATGAAGTTGAAATTTATGACACCAAGACACGCCAGTAAGGCTCAACATAGGCCGAAGGAGAAAATAGAAAAAGAAAGAATAGAAAAAGAAGAAATATAAACTGCAGAAGGAAGGGAAATTGAAGAAAAAGAAACGGAAGTAAAGAAAAAGATTATGGAAAAGGTAGTAGAGAACAACGTGTTTAATCGAAGGCCACCCATGTTTAGTTCCATTCATTTACGAAATCGACAACAATGTTGTAATCCAAAGATTGGTGGAGAAACTCAAGTTACCAACAAGCTTTCATCCAAATCAGGCAAGGATCAAATTCAGTACATGACAATGTGTGAAAGAAGTATTATGTGAAATTGCTCCCACGAACTCTTGTCATCTTCTTTTGAGATGGGCATGGCTTCATTTTAAAATGGTCAATCTTGATGAACGTTTCCTTTAGTTGAGGCATGAGGGACATGAAATGAAGTTGAAATTTATGACACCAAGACACGCCAGTAAGGATCAACATAGGCTGAAGGAGAAAATAGAAAAAGAAAGAATAGAAAAAGAAGAAATATAAACTGGAAAAGGAAGGGAAATTGAAGAAAAAGAAAAGGAAGTAAAGAAAAAGATTATGGAAAAGGTAGTAGAAAACAACATGTTTAATCGAAGGCCACCCATGTTTAGTTCCATTCATTTACGAAATCGGCAACAATGTTGTAATCCAAAGATTGGTGGAGAAACTCAAGTTACAAACACGCTTTTATCCAGATCAAGCAAGGATCAAATTCAGTACATGACAATGTGTGAAAGAAGTATTATGTGAAATTGCTCCCACAAACTCTTGTCATCTTCTTTTGAGATGGGCATGGCTTCATTTTAAAATGGTCAATCTTGATGAACGTTTCCTTTAGTTGAGGCATGAGGGACATGAAATGAAGTTGAAATTTATGACACCAAGACACGCCAGTAAGGATCAACATAGGCCGAAGGAGAAAATAGAAAAAGAAAGAATAGAAAAAGAAGAAATATAAACTGCAGAAGGAAGGGAAATTGAAGAAAAAGAAACGGAAGTAAAGAAAAAGATTATGGAAAAGGTAGTAGAGAACAACGTGTTTAATCGAAGGCCACCCATGTTTAGTTCCATTCATTTACGAAATCGACAACAATGTTGTAATCCAAAGATTGGTGGAGAAACTCAAGTTACAAACACGCTTTCATCCAGATCAAGCAAGGATCAAATTCAATACATGACAATGTGTGAAAGAAATATTATGTGAAATTGCTCCCACGAACTCTTGTCATCTTCTTTTGAGATGGGCATGGCTTCATTTTAAAATGGTCAATCTTGATGAATGTTTCCTTTAGTTGAGGCATGAGGGACATGAAATGAAGTTGAAATTTATGACACCAAGACACGCCAGTAAGGATCAACATAGGCTGAATGAGAAAATAGAAAAAGAAAGAATAGAAAAAGAAGAAATATAAACTGGAAAAGGAAGGGAAATTGAAGAAAAAGAAAAGGAAGTAAAGAAAAAGATTACGGAAAAGGTAGTAGAAAACAACATGTTTAATCGAAGGCCACCCATGTTTAGTTCCATTCATTTACGAAATCGGCAACAATGTTGTAATCCAAAGATTGGTGGAGAAACTCAAGTTACAAACACGCTTTTATCCAGATCAAGCAAGGATCAAATTCAGTACATGACAATGTGTGAAAGAAGTATTATGTGAAATTGCTCCCACAAACTCTTGTCATCTTCTTTTGAGATGGGCATGGCTTCATTTTAAAATGGTCAATCTTGATGAACGTTTCCTTTAGTTGAGGCATGAGGGACATGAAATGAAGTTGAAATTTATGACACCAAGACACGCCAGTAAGGATCAACATAGGCCGAAGGAGAAAATAGAAAAAGAAAGAATAGAAAAAGAAGAAATATAAACTGCAGAAGGAAGGGAAATTGAAGAAAAAGAAACGGAATTAAAGAAAAAGATTATGGAAAAGGTAGTAGAGAACAAGGTGTTTAATCGAATGCCACCCATGTTCAGTTGCATTCGTTTACGAAAGCGACAACAATGTTGTAATCCAAAGATTGGTGGAGAAACTCAAGTTACCAACAAGCTTTCATCCAAATCAGGCAAGGATCAAATTCAGTACATGACAATGTGTGAAAGAAGTATTATGTGAAATTGCTCCCACGAACTCTTGTCATCTTCTTTTGAGATGGGCATGGCTTCATTTTAACACGGTCAATCTTGATGAACGTTCCCTTTACTTGAGGCATGAGGGACATGAAATGAAGTTGAAATTTATGACACCAAGATAAGCCAAGAAGGATCAACATACGTTGAAGGAGAAAATAGAAAAAGAAAGAATAGAAAAAGAAGAAATATAAACTGCAGAAGGAAGGGAAATTGAAGAAAAAGAAAAGGAAGTAAAGAAAAAGATTATGGAAAAGGTAGTAGAGAACAAGGTGTTTAATCGAAGGCCATCCATGTTCAGTTGCATTCGTTTACGAAAGCGACAACAATCTTGTAAGCCAAAGATTGGTGGAGAAACTCCAATTACCAACAAGCTTTCAACCGAAACAAGCAAGGATCAAATTCAGTACATGACAATGTGTGAAAGAAGTATTATGTGATATTGCTCCCACGAACTCTTGTCATCTTCTTTTGAGATGGGCATGGCTTCATTTTAAAACGGTAAATCTTGATGAACGTTCCCCTTATTTGAGGCATGAGGGACATGAAATGAAGTTGAAATTGATGACACCAAGACAAGCCAAGAAGGATCAACATACCTTGAAGGAGAAAATAGAAAAAGAAAGAATAGAAAAAGAAGAAATATAAACTGCAGAAGGAAGGGAATTGAAGAAGAAGAAAAGGAAGTAAAGAAAAATATTATGGAAAAGGTAGTAGAGAACAAGGTGTTTAATTGAAGGCCACCCATGTTCAGTTGCATTCGTTTACGAAAGCGTCAACAATGTTGTAAGCCAAAGATTTGTGGAGAAACTACAGTTACCAACAAGCTTTCATCCGAATCAAGCAAGGATCAAATTCAGTACAGGACATTGTGTGAAAGAAGTATTGTGTGATATTACTCCCACGAACTCTTGTCATCTTCTTTTGAGATGGGCATGGCTTCATTTTAAAGCGCTCAATCTTGATGAACGTTCCCTTTACTTGAGGCATGAGGGACATGAAATGAAGTTGAAATTTATGACACCAAGACAAGCCAGTAAGGATCAACATAGGGTGAAGGAGAAAATAGAAAAAGAAAGAATAGAAAAAGAAGAAATATAAACCGCAGAAGGAACTGAAATTGAAGAAAAAGAAAAGGAAGTAAAGAAAAAGATTATGGAAAAGGTAGTAGAGAACAAGGTGTTTAATCAAAGGCCAACAATTTTCAGTTGCATTCGTTTACGAAAGCGACAACAATGTGGTAAGCCAAAGATTGGTGGACGAACTCAAGTTACCAACAAGCTTTCATCCAAATCAAGCAAGGATCAAATTCAGTACATGACAATGTGTGAAAGAAGTATTATGTGATATTGCTCCCACGAACTCTTGTCATCTTCTTTTGAGATGGGCTTGGCTTCATTTTAGAACGGTCAATCTTGATGAACGTTCCCTTTATTTGAGGCATGAGGGACATGTAATGAAGTTGAAATTTATGACACCAACACAAGCCAAGAAGGATCAACATACATTGAAGGAGAAAATAGGAAAAGAAGAAATATAAACTGCAGAAGGAAGGGAAATTGAAGAAAAAGAAAAGGAAGTAAAGAAAAAGATTATGGAAAAGGTAGTAGAGAATAAGGTGTTTAATCGTAGGCCACCCATGTTCAGTTGCATTCGTTTACGAAAGCGACAACAATGTTGTAAGCCAAAGATTGGTGGAGAAACTCAAGTTACCAACAAGCTTTCATCCAAATCAAGCAAGGATCAAATTCAGTACATGACAATGTGTGAAAGAAGTATTATGTGAAATTGCTCCCACGAACTCTTGTCATCTTCTTTTGAGATGGGCATGGCTTCATTTTAAAACGGTCAATCTTGATGAACGTTCCCTTTATTTGAGGCATGAGGGACATGAAATGAAGTTCAAATTTATGACACCAAGATAAGCCAAGAAGAATCAACATACGTTGAAGGAGAAAATAGAAAAAGAAAGAATAGAAAAAGAAGAAATATAAACTGCAGAAGGAGGGGAAATTGAAGAAAAAGAAAAGGAAGTAAAGAAAAAGATTATGGAAAAGGTAGTAGAGAACAAGGTATTTATTCGAAGGCCACACATGTTCAGTTGCATTCGTTTACGAAAGCGACAACAATGTTGTAAGCCAAATATTGGTGGAGAAACTCAAGTTTCAAACAAGGTTTCATCCAAATCAAGCAAGGATCAAATTCAGTACATGACAATGTGTGAAAGAAGTATTATGTGATATTGTTCCCACGAACTCTTGTCATCTTCTTTTGAGATGGGCTTGGCTTCATTTTACAACGGTCAATCTTGATGAACTTTCCCTTTATTTGAGGCATGAGGGACATGAAATGAAGTTGAAATTTATTACACCAAGACAAGCCAAGAAGGATCAACATACATTGAAGGAGAAAATAGGAAAAGAAGAAATATAAACTGCAGAAGGAAGGGAAATTGAAGAAAAAGAAAAGGAAGTAAAGAAAAAGATTATGGAAAAGGTAGTAGAGAATAAGGTGTTTAATCGTAGGCCACCCATGTTCAGTTGCATTCGTTTACGAAAGCGACAACAATGTTGTAAGCCAAAGATTGGTGGAGAAACTCAAGTTACCAACAAGCTTTCATCCAAATCAAGCAAGGATCAAATTCAGTACATGACAATGTGTGAAAGAAGTATTATGTGAAATTGCTCCCACGAACTCTTGTCATCTTCTTTTGAGATGGGCATGGCTTCATTTTAAAACGGTCAATCTTGATGAACGTTCCCTTTATTTGAGGCATGAGGGACATGAAATGAAGTTCAAATTTATGACACCAAGATAAGCCAAGAAGAATCAACATACGTTGAAGGAGAAAATAGAAAAAGAAAGAATAGAAAAAGAAGAAATATAAACTGCAGAAGGAGGGGAAATTGAAGAAAAAGAAAAGGAAGTAAAGAAAAAGATTATGGAAAAGGTAGTAGAGAACAAGGTATTTATTCGAAGGCCACACATGTTCAGTTGCATTCGTTTACGAAAGCGACAACAATGTTGTAAGCCAAATATTGGTGGAGAAACTCAAGTTTCAAACAAGGTTTCATCCAAATCAAGCAAGGATCAAATTCAGTACATGACAATGTGTGAAAGAAGTATTATGTGATATTGTTCCCACGAACTCTTGTCATCTTCTTTTGAGATGGGCTTGGCTTCATTTTACAACGGTCAATCTTGATGAACTTTCCCTTTATTTGAGGCATGAGGGACATGAAATGAAGTTGAAATTTATTACACCAAGACAAGCCAAGAAGGATCAACATACATTGAAGGAGAAAATAGGAAAAGAAGAAATATAAACTGCAGAAGGAAGGGAAATTGAAGAAAAAGAAAAGGAAGTAAAGAAAAAGATTACGGAAAACGTAGTAGAGAACAAGGTGTTTAATTCAAGGCCACCCATGTTCAGTTGCATTCGTTTACGAAAGCGACAACAATGTTGTTAGCCAAAGATTGGTGGAGAAACTCCAGTTACCAACAAGCTTTCATCCGAGCAAGCAAGGATCAAATTCAGTACAGGACAATGTGTGAAAGAAGTATTATGTGATATTACTCCCACGAACTCTTGTCATCTTCTTTTGAGATGGGCATGGCTTCATTTTAAAACGGTCAATCTTGATGAACGTTCCCTTTTTTTTAGGCATGAGGGACATGAAAGGAAGTTGAAATTTATGACACCAACACAAGCCACGAAGGATCAACATACATTGAAGGAGAAAATAGAAAAAGAAAGAATAGAAAAAAAGAAATATAAACTGCAGAAGGAAGGGAAATTGAAGAAAAAGAAAAGGAAGTAAAGAAAAAGATTATGCAAAAGGTAGTAGAGAACAAGGTGTTTAATCGAAGGCCACCCATGTTCAGTTGCATTCGTTTACGAAAGCGACCACAATATTGTAAGCCAAAGATTACTGGAGTAACTCAAGTTACCAACAAGCTTTCATCCCAATCAAGCAAGGATGAAATTCAGTACGTGACAATGTGTGAAAGAAGTATTATGTGATATTGCTTCCACGAACTCTTGTCATCTTCTTTTGAGATGGGCATGGCTTCATTTTAAAACGATCAATCTTGATGAACGTTCCCTTTATTTGAGGCATGAGGGACATGAAATGAAGTTCAAATTTATGACACCAAGACAAGCGAAGAAGGATCAGCATACGTTGAAGGAGGAAATAGAAAAAGAAGAATATAAACTGCAGAAGGAAGGGAAATTGAAGAAAAAGAAAAGGAAGTAAAGAAAAAGATTATGGAAAAGGTAGTATAGAACAAGGTGTTTAATCGAAGGCCACCCATGTTCAGTTGCATTGGTTTACGAAAGCGACAACAATGTTGTAAGCCAAAGATTGGTGGAGAAACTCAAGTTACGAACAAGTTTTCATCCAAATCAAGCAAGGATCAAATACAGTACATGACAATGTGTGAAAGAAGTATTATGTAATATTGCTTCCACGAACTCTTGTCATCTTCTTTTGAGATGGGCATGGCTTCATTTTAAAACGGTCAATCTTGATGAACGTTCCCTTTATTTGAGGCATGAGGGACACGAAATGAAGTTGAAATTTATGACACCAAGACAAGCCAAGAAGGATCAACATATGTTGAAGGAGAAAATAGAAAAAGAAAGAATAGAAAAAGAAGAAATATAAACTGTTGAAGGATGGGAAATTGAAGAAAAAGAAAAGGAAGTAAAGAAAAAGATTATGGAAAAGGTAGTAGAGAACAAGGTATTTATTCGAAGGCCACACATGTTCAGTTGCATTCGTTTACGAAAGCGACAACAATGTTGTAAGCCAAATATTGGTGGAGAAACTCAAGTTTCAAACAAGGTTTCATCCAAATCAAGCAAGGATCAAATTCAGTACATGACAATGTGTGAAAGAAGTATTATGTGATATTGTTCCCACGAACTCTTGTCATCTTCTTTTGAGATGGGCTTGGCTTCATTTTACAACGGTCAATCTTGATGAACTTTCCCTTTATTTGAGGCATGAGGGACATGAAATGAAGTTGAAATTTATTACACCAAGACAAGCCAAGAAGGATCAACATACATTGAAGGAGAAAATAGGAAAAGAAGAAATATAAACTGCAGAAGGAAGGGAAATTGAAGAAAAAGAAAAGGAAGTAAAGAAAAAGATTACGGAAAACGTAGTAGAGAACAAGGTGTTTAATTCAAGGCCACCCATGTTCAGTTGCATTCGTTTACGAAAGCGACAACAATGTTG
>NW_028197128.1:45000-49519 GCF_037176805.1 Vigna unguiculata | reverse complement strand
TTTTTTTCTGTATTCCATATTTCTTTCCACAAATTCAAAATCTTGTTAATAATCGGTATTCATGTCAAGATCTGTAAGTAGAAAATATAAGGAAAAATTGAAAAAAAAAATATTTTTTTTTCATTGATTCAATTTTCAATCGATTTGTTAATAGAATAAGAATAAGAAACGGATTACGAGTAATTTGTGTCGATCTCACTAAAGTGGATATCGATATACATATCAATATATAAAAAAATGCGCTTTTTTCATTTACAACAAAAAGGTTCGAATCCGAAATAGAAAAAGAAAAGGTTTGACAGAAACGGTCCGTAAAAATATTTATACAGTACACCCCTTTCCCTGGGATTGTAGTTCAATTGGTCAGAGCACCGCCCTGTCAAGGCGGAAGCTGCGGGTTCGAGCCCCGTCAATCCCGTTGGATATAAATCCAAAAAAATAAAAAATAAATTCCTTTTTTGTGTATTTGTAGGGAATCAAATTGATAAACAAAATTTTATTTGGGGCCCCCCCCTGCTTTTTCATTTGTTTCGCCGAAAAAGGAAGGAAAGGGATTTTGGACTTTCATCAAGAATAAATGTTTTTTTGTTTTATTTAGTATGGATAAAAGATCTTCCTATGTTATACTATTTCATGAGTTGATTTGATAGCTCAGATTTTGTGATTCATGATATTGATCCGATTTGATATCATTGAAATCCAATTTATACCATTGTTGAAAGATTGAACATTTCTATGGGATTAAATCCCGAATTTTTTTTTTAGAAATTTAAGAGAAATAGAACATAATAAAGATTATGGAAGTAAATATTCTCGCATTTATTGCTACTGCACTGTTTATTCTAGTTCCTACTGCTTTTTTACTTATAATTTATGTAAAAACGGTAAGTAAAAGTGACTAATTTCACTGAAATATGATTTCTTCATTTTTATGAATGATTTAAAAAAATGATCGTACAATCAGCGTAATCCAGATAGTAGAAATCAATTTGATTTCTACTATCTGAGAATTGCGTCCAATTTTTTTTTTCAGATTCTTTTTACAAACAATTCCGGTATCTTAGGAAAAAAAGGGGGTAAAAAAACAGGAATGGTTATTACACGGTCCGCCATTTTCCATATATATATATATCTATATAACCAGGTTAAGCGTCAGTTCATCGAAATAGAAATTTTAAGAAAAATTTGATTGGAATAGGAATCCATTTCTTCTTCTTTTTGATTCCCTTGTTTTTCTCAAAATAGGAATATGGGAATAATGAAAATATTTGTTTGATTGAAAGAGTATTTTCAATTCCTATAAGATACATAGAATACATTACACTACTAAAATATAATAGAATCAAGATAGATTTTCTATTTGAACTCAATTAATTAGTATTAGTTTAAATGAAATATTTTCATTCAATAGTTTCGAAATTCAAAAATTCAGGTAGAAATCAACAAGGTTACTTGGATCCCTTAACTCAATTTTTAGTATCCCTATAGCCCACTTCTTCCCCATACTACGAGGGAAAGGGAAAATGAAAAAACTACCATTAAAGCAGCCCAAGCAATACTTACTATATCCATGTAAATTTTGTCTCCTATCTCTATAAATATGAAGGAACTATTTCATTATTTTTTCAAATTTTTTATTCTATTCTTTTTTTTGTATTATTCGCTAAAAATACTATACTATAATAGTGGAATTGCTATTACAGAGTCAAAAAAAGGATTCTGGGCTAACATCATTCACGAAAAACAAGAATTCATTCTATTTATTAGTTATTAGAACATCTAAAAAGTTTTTTTTGATTATTTTTAGTAAAATCATAAAACATTAAACATAAAAAAATTATAGGAAGTTATAAGTCAATGAATGTTACTACCAGGTGGGAATATTAAGATTTCTCTTTTATCATTTCCTTAAGGATTTCATAAAAAAAGAATCAAGACAGATTCATTTGCATACTTATACTCTTCTTTCTATTTGAAATAGTCCCTTAAATGTCTCCCAATTCGTTCTCTAAAATAATTAAAAAAACTTTTTTTCTTTTCTATTCGATTTTAGAATCAAAACTTTTTAATTTTATTAGAATATAGAATATGAAAATCTAAAGAATACTTTTTTTGAATATTACGAAAGCGAATTAGCTAAATTAAAGCTATTAAATAGAATTGATCTAAATAAATAATATTGATAAAATGTGGAAGCACTCATAAACTTTAAATTAGTCTGTATAGAAGGTTTTTCTTCTGCCTTTTCTCTACCTAAAAATGGACTTTCCTATCCGACTTATTCTTAATCCAATCTAATAAAAGACCCAGTCAGGAGACAGACACTACAATAGTTGTGTAGTGAACGAACTATCATTTCTAAATTTATGGATTCCTTTTCACTACTAGAATCTTTCCTTGAATTCGAGACAAAAATATTTACAACATTTTTTAAGCTACTGATGCTTATAATTTCGAATCAAACGCAATTCTCAAGACTCCTTTTCCCTCGCTTGCTTCTGTTGGAAAAAAAGTTTTCTAAAAAAACGTAATATAATCTTTCATTTACAGTTTCTTATCGATCAGGCGACACCCGGATTTGAACTGGGGAAAAAGGATTTGCAGTCCCCCGCCTTACCACTCGGCCATGCCGCCAATAAAAATATAGATATGAAGTTTTTGAGAATACTCCCCCCTTTTCTTTCTATTGAAAAATTGAAAAACAATCTTGAGACAAATCGCAACCGTTAACTATTCTTTTATGAATTATTCTTGAATATTTGAATAGAAATTTTTTTTTCTTAATGAGATCAGAAAATAAAAATTGATACATAACCAATCAATATTGCTTTTTTTTTTAACTTTGTTCATTCTAATTATAACAGCAACTTTCAATATATGTAAACCCTAGAATATCAATTTGATCTGTTACACAGATATTATCTAATCGAGTATCTTATCCATATCTATATAGATATAGAATACCAATACTATACGGTATTTTCAAGAAATTATCGTGCTTATTCTTTTTTTACAATTTTCAATAGAAAATTTGTAAAAATTCACACAACATGTTATGTGTTTGTTATCCTGAACAAATATGACTGCAATAAAGTTAGAGACAGATCTATAGCTGCAGTTAAATATATGCATGTTTCAAAAATACAAGCCTTATTACATTACACATAACATACTCTAATCATATTCTCCCCAATTCTCTCCAAAATACTTCACTTCAAAATATATCTTTTCTTGACAATTTCGAATGGATTTTTTTTTGTATCCAATTGAATTTGAATATGTAATATCATAATAATGATAGAAATGAAATGCATTTTTTTAGATTCCTAAAAAAAATATTGAAATGCCCGTAGAAATTTCCAATCCTTTTTTAGATTAGACTTTCGATTCTATCTGTTTGTTTTGTTGCAAATTCCTTCGAAGTTGAGTATCAAATTCTAATATTTCTTTCTCTTTTCATAATAGGTATTTCATACACTAAGAAATATTTGATACACGGGATTAGGTAAGATTTCATGTAATTCAGTATAAAGAATAGAAATTCCAATATTGCTAAATGGATTCATGTGATTTGATGAAGCATGACAGCAAATCGTGGAATATTTTTCGATAAAATTCACGGGGAAATTGAAAATGCTTGGGAGTGAAAATGAAGAAATGTCTACACTACCTGGATTGAATCAGATACAATTTGAAGGGTTTTGTAGGTTCATTGATCGGGGCTTAACAGAAGGGCTTTTTAAGTTTCCAAAAATTGAGGATACAGATCAAGAAATTGAATTTCAATTATTTGCCGAAACATATCAATTATTAGAACCCTTGATAAACGAAAAAGATGCTGTATATGAATCACTTACATATTCTGCTGAATTATATATATCCGCGGGATTAATTTGGAAAAGTAGTAGAGATATACAAAAACAAACTATTTTTGTTGGAAATATTCCTCTAATGAATTCTCTGGGAACTTCTATAGTAAATGGAATATACAGAATAGTAATCAATCAAATATTGCAAAGTCCTGGTATCTATTACCGTTCAGAATTGGACCCTAACGGAATTCCGGTCTATACTGGCACTATAATATCAGACTGGGGGGGTAGATTAGAATTAGAGATTGATAAAAAAGCAAGGATATGGGCTCGTGTGAGTAGGAAACAGAAAATATCTATTCTAGTTCTATCATCAGCTATGGGTTCGAATTTAAGCGAAATTCTAGAAAATGTTTGTTATCCTGAAATTTTCGTGTCTTTCCTAAATGATAAGGATAAAAAAAAAATTGGGTCAAAAGAAAATGCCATTTTGGAGTTTTATCGACAATTTGCTTGTGTTGGCGGAGATCCGGTATTTTCTGAATCTTTATGGAAAGAATTACAAAAAAAATTTTTTCAACAAAGATGTGAATTAGGAAAAATTGGTCGACGAAATATCAACCAAAAGCTTAATCTTGATATACCCCAGAACAATACATTTTTGTTACCGCGAGATATATTGACAGCTGCGGATCATTTGATTGGCA